>NW_010431954.1:0-11164 GCF_000710305.1 Buceros rhinoceros silvestris
TAATTGAAAAAGGAGTTTCGGAGAATAGCTTGGATGTATAGATGTATACCCCTAGATGAGATGAATCCTGTCCTTGGGCTCTTTAACTTACATTCAGCAGCAATTTACAGCTTGATTCATGGATCATTGGGTCAGATTCTGCCAGTGGAATGCAGAAAAGGAATGAGAATGGAAAATTAAATGATTCCTTCTTAAATGTAAGAAAGAAGGAAAAATTCCCACATTACCGTTTTCTGAGTCAGCAGTTTTGAAATGACATCATTGATTTTACAGCTAATGCTCTACCAACAAGACATATTTAGAAAGCTGCTGTGTCAATATCTAGAATATTGAGATGTAGTCACTTTCAGCTACTTGTGCAGTGCTAATGAGTTAAAGCAACTGAGAGGTATCTTCAGATTTTCTAGCTTTGAAATCATGTGTCTGGGCTTCTGCTAAAGTAAAAACACCATCCAGTGAGATAAGGAGAAAAGGGGGGGCGGGGGGTGAAATTGAAGCATTATGAAGACGACCATTAATTTGAATGAACATTTGCCTCTGGGCAGTTAAAATTCTAAAAATCTTCAGTTCATAGCTCAAAAGACTCAACAGTTAAAAGAGGATGTTTAGAAGACCGGGTGAATTTTACACAGATAATCTAAGGAAGCAGAACAGAATAAAGGCAATGAGCTAAGGAGAACTGATGGCTGAATTATGGCTGTTATCCATGTCCTAAAGAAGGAAGGTAAACAAAATCACACACTCAAAAAGATTTCAAAAATTTTGGAAAGGCACAGAACTGCTTAAGAAGTTATAAGTTCATAGTAGATTATAGTATCTATAGTCTACCTCACAGTAGAGATTCTTTAAAGCTAGTCCAAATGGCGGTGGTAGTGTGGCCTTAGCATTACAAGGGTCTGCAGCACCAAAAAACCAGTGCCATTGTTGGGAACCATCTATTGACAGCTCATAAATATTTATCATAGGAGGTAAGTCCCAGTGGTGATAAACCATTAGAAACCAGCTGTGTGACTGTTTAATTTTGTTGTCCTCAGGAGTCAGAGTTGCAAATCGCTATCCTTCTCTAGATCCAGATAATGTCAAAATTTATATATCAGCACCACCCTAAATTCCTTCATTGTATTCACATCAGCTTGGACCATGTAGTGCTTTTACTTTTTACATCTTGGTACTCTTTTGAAATTTACAGGGGGAAAACACAGTGGTAAAACTGAACAGATTATCTCATTGACAATTTGGGCACAGAAACTCTGAATCCTTTGTGAATGTACAAGGATGTGGTAATTCCCTTGGAGATTCCCAGATCTAGTGGTGGCATAGGGAGAGCTCTGGGGGCCTCTGGGGGAGTGAAAGGAGCTGAGTGACTCATAGAAAATTAGGCAACATAAGAAAAAAAGAAGTAGGTTAGATTGTTTATTTTAAAGTTGAGCTTCACTCAGATAATGTGAACCTCCAGGGCCTGTCACCCTGTCTGGACGTAAGATTGACGGCACTTTCTATTGGGCCATTAAGTGAATTACACAAACTGCTCATAAAAATACTACCTCCCAGTTATGGATTTTTTGCTGCCACATGTTCACTAGACTCTTTTTATGTTGTGCCTAAAAAGAAATATGAAAGAGAATAGATGCGCTTATGCACACTTACATATGGATATGGATGTGTGTATGTATATGTGTGTGCATGTATTCCTCCACACCTAGGGAAGCAAACTACAATTTCATTTTTACATATTTCAAGCATATTTTTTCATCAATAGCTAACAGAAAAGAATCTTTATTTCTTCTAAAGAAGATCCTTGCATTTGCATAGTGAGATTTGTAATTATCCTGCTTGGAAAGCTACTAACAATAACTGTTTCATCAAAGTTCACAATGAGTTTACAAGAGAGGAGTAAAGTGAATAAGATGACTTAAGGACAGGGTATTGTCATGAAATGTAGAAAAATTCCTTGAAGCCTGGTGAATTTCTTCTAAAAAATCATATTGTGACAAGACTTAAGTTCCCAAATTAAAAATGAATCTCAGTAAGGTATGATTTCAGCTGTGAGAACATGTGGAATATTTGACAATGTATTTAGAAGGTTGGACCTGTTGATCCTTGAGGTCCCTTCCAACCTGGTATGCTATGATTCTATGATGCTGTGATTCTAAGATTCTATGATCTCTTGACTAATATCCTTCAGCCAAGCTCACAATATCCTCTTGGGGCTTTAGAGATGGTTCAATAGCCTAGCAGCCATGAGAGCCATGGATCAGCATTCAACACTAACAGGAAAATGGAGGAAAATCACTCATCATATCTTCATCATTATATCTCTATAAGAGAATATCTCCACGGCAGTTCTCAGGTGAAGTGGTGGGAGGGTTCTTGATTCTTCCTGGGCTCTGGAAGCGCGGGAAGGAGAGAAAGCAACAGCAGTGGAGGCAACAAGGAAGAAAACAGAAGCTAACTTGACCAAAGCACCTGGGAACGAGAGACTTTTCAGGAAGGATATTATGTACTGTCCATGGGATGACCTCAGGCACTGACAAACACTGACCGGATAGAACTGCCAGTAAACACTCAGGATCAGAAAGCTTTAAGAGCAATTTTTAATGTGTTGGTAAGGAGTTTCCATGAAGCGGGATGATCCGTGCAAAGTCTCAAGAGAAATGTTCAGTGGACACAGGAATAAACTCAAGAGTAGTCTCTTGATTTTTTTTAAAATCAGTTGAAAGTCTACCATTGTCTTTGTGGCATCAGCACTTCCTTGCAGCTATTGCAGCCTGAACCTGGAACTGAGATATTACTTTCATATGTATTATACAGAAGCAAAAAGGATTTGAGTCTGAAAGAAGTAGACTTCTACCTCTGCTAATTTATAACCCAGAATAGATTTGTGTTTGAATGCTGACATTTACAATTGCTTTTCTTGTTATTTTCTGTATGTATAGGATTTAATTTCTACCCTTTCCTATCTCTGGCACAACTGCAATGCCCTTTTGCCTGGAGGGAGGGAAAGGAACAGATGATATGCAGCTAGACAATTAGGCAACACAGTAAAAGCAATAGAGTTCCACATTTAACTTCTCAGGCTACCTTCTCAAGCCATTCCCCTTGTGTCCACCATGCAAAGTTAATGATTATCAAATTATTTCCATTTATCTATATACAGTCTTATCTGATATTAACGTGACCACAGCAGTTTTGATTTACATTTTCTGAGGCTCATAAACTAGTTAATTCTGATCAATCATAATTGCCCATATTGCTAGAAGCTTTATGTATCTCAGCCAGCAAAATGGGCCATTCACCAGCTCCCAAACATGAACTACTAAGTACTCAGGTCTCAGAAACCTGGAAAGCTAGTCACAAAGCAATATGGGCAGAACTCAAAAGACAAAATATGAAAGGGAAGGGAATTAACAGGAACAAATACACTATTCAGAATAAAAAGAATCAGGCTGCTTGCATTGTAAATGAACCATCCTCTGAAACCTCACTGCAGCTACAACGATGCTTGAAAACATTCTTTCCACAAAAAGGAAATATATTGATTTTCTGTAGTAAATGGTTATCCACTGTGTTAGTGCTGCAGAACACACTGAAGAAATTATAAAAATAATGTAAAAAATTTTAAGCATGTGACAGCATACAGCATCAATTTAAATGGCCTGGTAATTTGGCAAGAATCCAAGAAAAGATTCTCTGAGCTGAATTTATGTTGTGTGTTTTCAAAAAAGCAGCCCAAACCCAGGATGTAGTGGCATGATTTAAAGTAATTTCCCTTCCGTTGAAAAAGTCTATTAGGTTGTTCTGCTTTTAAAGGGCAGAATTACCAGTTCCAGTAAAGTATTCATTAATCTTGAAGTGTTTTAGGTTTAATCTTAGTTTTCCAGCTGGTTCTGAAGAATGTAATGCACCACCTCATAAAGATGCGTAAAAAAGATACCCAGCTGTATTATTAAAAACAGCACCAGTTTTACTTCATACTTCTTGACTCTTAAAAATTTAATTAAATGCCTGGAATTCTTAGGGGTATCAGGAAAAGGTTTTTGCTCTTTCTTTCTTTTCTTGGTGGCCAGGTTCAAATTCACACAAAGACTCACATGTTAATGTCACATGCAGAAATGATGTAGGTAAATGCCAAATATGTCTTAGTTTGTATACTAAGTTCTATTGACAGCTCTGTCAATCTTTGTGAGACTCACGCTTTCACGTTTTCAGACTCTGCATTCTGTATGACATTTTATAGCTGAAACTCAAGTGGGCCTGGGTTGATACCCATATTTAGCACAAAATGCTAAATATGTTGTCTTCTCAGGAGTTCAGAAACTGCAAGGGATTTCTGAGCCTTTCATTGGTGTTATTGTGCAATGGAGGCATTCAGCCTCCTCCAGGAGACCAAGTTTAGTCAGCTGCGGGCCCATTAACCTCATCTCTTATTCTTACTTTCAGTCACAGAGCCTCTTTTAGCTTCTAAATCTTTACTCAGAGACTTAAAGAGCACAAAGGACAAAATGACAGTCTCATCTGATCTCTTGTAGTGTGATATTTTTCTCAAATTAGTATTTTCCAAAAAGATAGCTGAAGTAGAATCCACGTGGGTGTGCAGTTATCACCTCCACTGTTAGCTGGTTTACTTACCCTTACTTCTAGGAAGCTGGAAGTCATTTCCCTAATAATTTCTTTCTAACACTCTGAAGATAGATTCTATTCCCTTTCCTGTACTTCCTTTTCCTATAAAAATCTCCAGAGGTGTTTCTTCATAGCCAGCTGTATGAAAAAGATTCAGTTATAGTATGCACATTTAGACAGGAAGTTCAGATATTTACTAGCAACCTATCCTCAGGCTTCACCACTTTAATTTTTTTCCATTTTTTTTTCAAATACGTGAGCATAAGTGGCAAAGGTTTTATGTTGCCACCTCATGAATATAGTGTTCAAACACATCTAAAAGTTGGAAAAAAAAATTAGAAAGATTTGTCTCAAAACTTGTGGGGAACATCTGCTGCTACAAAGAAAGCACTGCTGAACACATCTAGTAATAAGCACACTGAATAGCCAGCTGACTGCCGTTCACTAAGGAAGTTTCCAGATCACCATAAGCCAAAATATGTAATGGGATGTAGAGGAATTCAAGCAGAAATTACATTGATTTACAATCAGTGAAGATATTTGCAGACAGCCTGAACAAAGATTAATTGTGTCAGTCAGAATGCCAAGTTATTTGAAGCTCAGGAAAAAAAGACAAATATATAAGTAGTCTGAGAGTAGAAAATGGGGTTGGAGACCAGGATGCCAGTGTAAAGAAAATCTGGAGGCAAGCAGACTCCTACTTGTGCTTGTTGTATGAAAATTACGGATTTGTCTTAGTGCTAATCCAGTTTTTGTAATTTAAAGTGTTTCTAAAAAGCGTTAAGCTGCTTTTGGCCTGATTCTGGCCCCAAACTGAATAACCATAACAAAAGCACCTGCAACCCAAAAGGTGTGTTGCCTGGGAAACACTGACTAGGAGAACCATGTTAAAAATATGGGTGCTTGGTGGTGCTTTGGGAGCAAAGGTTGCAATCTGGATGTCCTCCTTAATAAGTTTACAGAAAACACGGCTAAACACTAATAGAAATACAGACCTTTCTGTGAGAGACCACCTTCTCACAACTTAAGAAAACGCAAAGAGGGAATAGAAATAGATACAGAACAGCTGCCTCCTTCTCGTGATGCAGAGAACAATGATTCTTTCCTTTACGGTAGTAACTGTGCTTGGACCAAGTTCAAGGTTATAAAATAATGAGCATAACAGGAACAAATATTATAATTTGCCTTTCCTCCCACCCATCCATGTATAAATGTAAACCAAATAATAATATAAAAACCTGACATCTGGTGTTTTAAGCTGCCAGCTCCAAAGCCCTCATAAAATAAAACTTTCTATACTTTCTTATGTTGAGTAGTCAATAATTTTTGATTTGTGTGGTCTTCAGTCACGTTCTTGTTAACAGACCAATGAAAAACTAAACCAGCAGTGAACGGAGCTGAGCAGCAACTGACAACATGCCTGAGGTGACAAAAAACTTTAATTTTCCAGGCTCTTTCCTTTTTCTTTCCTTTTCTCATCAGTGTCTTTATGTCATGGATGATATGGCAAACAAAACAAAACAAAACAAAACAAAACAAAACAAAACAAAACAAAACAAAACAAGACCAAACACAAAATAAAACAAAACAAAAACCTCGAAGAGACAGTAGGAGAAAATAATAATTGATGCTAAAAGCTGAATACAAAAGAATATGGTTATCATATCAAAAGTGCAATTATGACAACAAGATTGCAGCAATTGCTCTTTGTAATCCAGAACACAAACACAGAAAATTTAGGAATCTTGAAAAAAGCATCAAAACACATCTTGCCCAATCTAATGGCCTGCAAGCCCAAATACACAAGGTAAAAAAGTGGGTGGAAAAATATGGAAAAATATTTCCATATTTCTTGGTTATAAACAGGGGGAAAAGTGATGGGGGGAACAATTTTCAGAATGACTAAATAGTAATTGGATGCCTAATTGGTGTTCACAAAACGGAAAAATCTCCCATAAGGATATGTTCGGTTTGTTCTTTTATATGTGTAGTTCCATGACACATCGGATTTGGCAGGAAAACTAGCTCAGATGTACCTGCCAAAAGAGGGGTTATTGTTAACTAGGATAATTTTGTTGTTCTGGTTAATATCATAGCATAATAAGCAAATGCATTGGCATGGCTGATAGCCTAACAACTTTCATTCATGTTGAAAAAAAATAATGGAAGGAATTTTTATGGCCAGCTTTCTGGCAGAACAAATGTATTATGCAACTTCATGGCAAGTCTCTCCACCTCCAGATCATCCATGCCCTCTCCCATACTTTCTGGTATATCTACTGTAAGTTTTGCTAATATTACCTGAAAGAAAATCAAAGAATTTAAGAATGTACTTTTTAAAAAAAATAATCTGCAATCATCTACACTGTGAGACATGTGGAGCTATGCAGAACTGGTATTTGGAGAGACCCAAGTCACGATGTGTGATTAAGTCTTGGTGTATACATGAGACAATGATAAGAACAGTAGAAGACCATAGATAGTAATGATGAAAAGGATTTTGTATTGAAACTCATCTATCTGACACCCTGTTGCAACGTGAGACTATTTTATGTGAAAAGTCTTTCATGATAACCTCTCTGGTAACAGATACTGCAACCCTGATGGATGCTGTGAACTACATCCTTTCCTAAAATTCTCCGGTCCTTGACTTTTCACACTTACTCAGCAGCAAAAAATGCCTACTTTGAATCTCAAGAGAATAAACAATCTTCTTTATTTAGTAAGTGAAGATTCACTTACCTTCCTAGCAAACACATGCACACTGCTTGATAGAGCATCCGTTGTATGCAAAATTGTAAAAAAACAGTGCAATTTCTCTGCTTATCCTACTATCACATAAGAACAGACTTGAGATGAATCAAAATAACTTAATGTTTTCTCCTAAGAGGTAGCTTAATTCTGCTTTGGTTAACTGACATAGCTAAAAATTAGTTGAAAATTGTCTCAAGTGGAAATACTCAAGTATCTTCAGTTCTTGAAATTCAACATAATAACATGTATTTTCCTACTGATACAGTAATAATCCAATGTTATCAAGTGTGATACAAGTGATGTGGACCTAGGTGATCATGTAGAAGTAAGGATATCTGTGAATTTGAATTCCCTGTGGACCAAAGTATTTTATTATATACAGTAGTTAACGTGCACATATGCTATGGAGAGGAATAAATTATCATATTTCTGCACTTATGGAATTACATTTGCCACGGCTATTTAATTTTCATTGTACTGAAAATGTGTAATACAGTAACAGCATTCTTTGTTACTCCAGACACTTCTTGTTTAACATAGTTTGTAATAGTGAGACAACAGTGTATTAGCTGAAATCAAAACCAAAAATAGGGAAATTTTGAAAATATAGATTGAAAAATCAGCTTCAAGGTATTGGAGGGTCGCAAAAATATGTGCTACATGCTGTCAATATCCTTCTTTCTAACCCTTCACAGCATAGATCCCACCCCAGTTATCTTATTACCAACGCAATGGCTTTAACTGTCCATGATAGCACCATCCCGTCCTCCATTTAAACAAGTTACTGACCTTTACAGACAACTTTTCCTATGCACATCTCCATCCTTACTATGAGACTGTTCACTAGGAAACTTCGGGAAAGTTTTCAGAAAGTGTCACAACATTTTGGTGTGCTAGTAGACAAGAAATAATACGTAACCTTCCCCATCCACCCCCCACCCACCGACATGTACATATACCCATATATCCCACTACATTGCCTATACATGTGTAGGTATACATCCGTACATATATATATATATACACATACATGTGTGTATAGTATAAGTATCCTTATATACAGAATATCTCTATCTATTGATAGATTGATCAGTAGTTAATCAGTAGTTTCTATCTGAGGTGAAATAAACCAGTACACTGCACTCAGTAAGCCTTAATTTAAGTTCCTAATTGGTTTAGAAATTTTCAAAATATTTTTTCCCTAGCTCTGCCTGAGTCAGACACTAGATAGGTGCATTCAGCGTAGTGTAATTCCTACTGTCTAGGAAATACAGATTAAAAGATAAGTTTTCAGCCAAAAAATGACTTACAGAACATCTGAAACAAAATACTAGCATTTCTGTTACATCATTGGTATATATCAGCAATTTCTGTATCAGTAATTGAGAAAGGTTCCCCTGGGTTTGGTCACAGTTACATCACCCCAGATGCGATTTTTAATGACAATGATGTATTTAACTTTGATCTTGCTCCTCTCCTCCCCATCAGCCTGCTGCCAGTTGTTTCTCGGAGAGGATTTTAACACTTGGCATCAGAAGTCTGCACACTAAAGAAAGAACTGGCTCTTCCTTAGCAGCTTCAGCTTTATTGGAGTGAGTGCTCTTATGGCCCTTACTCCAAATCCCATTGCTATACACAAAGTAAAAAGGAATTTATATTCCCTAGCTCTTGTCTTTTTAGTCACGTTTTCGCCTTCATTCCCATGCAGCTGTGGCTATATGTTGGGAGTAAGGTGGAAATGTGTCCACCACCCATTTTCATTTCAGCACTTTTTCTTTGTGTGACTAAGTTTTCACCTTCACAGGTACTAAGAAGGCTAAATTACGTGGCTATCATATTCAAACATGTACATCAGTTTGCTTAAAACAGAATTGGAACAGGACTCTGTAAGAAAAGGTTTTTCTTCAGGTCTGACTGGGATAAAACTACCACACAAAAATTCCCAATAGCCCCTGTGCTTCTACAAGTGACTTGGTTGTCAGAGCTTTTTGTACAGGAAATGTTTATACATCGTGAATTATGACTGGAATTTGCTGTCTAAGTTCTCTGTGGAAGTTTATGAAACCTTTATCCACAGGCTGCTAAACTGAGAGAAACTTCATTGCTTTTAAAAATCTTAAAATGCTAATGACTTACAGAAATATGAAAGGGGGAAGAATGTTCTAAATTGCAATAATTGAATGTACAGTCAGGTGTTGTTGAAAGGCTAAAGGCCCTTCTGTTGCCTATTGATCCATTGACTTACTGGTATTAACTTACGGTTGCCAAGTTAACTTGGAGAATGCTAATGTTTCCTCTCCTGCTGCTCCCTCCATCTGCTACTGCCCAGTGTTGCCCTTTTGTTTTATAATCTCAACTTTATTAAATGCTATCATACTGGGTTATATATGACTGAACCATACTGTAAATGTTCACTTGTTTTCCACAGCTTGTTTGGTTCAATACAGTTTTGCTTTTGGAGTTATTTTAATGGATTTTAAAGCTGCTTAGCATACAAAACATGAAGGACACTGCATATGTATGTGCATATACAGGTCTTTGAAGAGTTGAGAGAGAGGAAGGAAGGAAGGAAGGAAGGAAGGAAGGAAGGAAGGAAGGAAGGAAGGAAGGAAGGAAGGAAGGAAGGAAGGAAGGAAGGAAGGAAGGAAGACTAAGAAAGAATGGAAGAAGGGTACAAGAAAGGAATGGGGGACTGAAGGAAGGGAAGTCAGAAGCAAGGAAGGAATTAAAATTAAGGGAATTAAACAATTCAGCAGCCCAGCAATCAAAAAATCAGGCTAATTTCTAAACATGAAACTTTTTGCTCCATTCAAAACCAGTTACCTAAAACCTCAGTCACTGCAAAAGTTTGAACAGATTGAGACACATTGTAGTATTCCCTTGTGGCTCACAAATCAGTGTTGTTTTACACTGGGACATAAGTTTATTCTAATCTGAAGGCCTCTCCTGTATCTTTAAAAGTACTTGAAAGCTCCCTTTTGCTATGACTATAGAAGGACATCTCAAAGAAGGAAAGTTTGTGCTGATAAGAAAGACCCCTGACTACTTGGATTTTTAAGTTAAACTGCCCTCCCTGTTGAAGGTATTCATTTTTATTCATAAAGAGCTGTCATTTCCTTTAGGACCGAATCCAAATTGCATTTTTTAAGTTGAAATGCATATTATTCCCCTTTTAAGACTTTTCAGAGCTGACACAATGAGACTACCTCTCCTGTTGATTGTCAGGGGGCTATCCTGTGGTGGGGACAATCGGGGAGTAAAGGACACTCTATGCTGGACAGAACCCTCGTTTTGGGATTAGCCCCACAGTGTCTCGGGGAGATTGAATGGGCTAGTGGGCCTCTTGATAAGGCAAGGAGTGAAATAAGTCCACGGTTCATACAGAGAGAAGCAAATGGAAACGGAGGCAGAGACTGGGCTGGAGACATGGCTGTAGCTGAGGTGAGGGACAGCTGAGGAGACTGCTGCAGAATAACCCTCTACAGCATAGCTCAGCCAGGGTTTGGGTGTTCTGGTCTAAGTTTAATGGAGCTCCATATAAACACATATACCTTCCCTTCACGCCACCCCTCCACTTACTATGAGCCCTCACATGCATTTGGTGCTGGAGGTGGTGGGGTGGGGGTGGGAGGTGCGGAATGGGAAAATACGGGAGTGGAGGGGAGCAGTCCTTTTAACCTCTTGCATTAAGTTCAAGGTAGATTTTTGGGACAAACTTCCTCTGCATACATAGCCTCTCTAGCCCCATTCCATGTGGGGGGCAGCTGTGCATCCTTCTGGCCGCTGGGTC
>NW_010431954.1:11293-23814 GCF_000710305.1 Buceros rhinoceros silvestris
GATTCCAGGGGACATTCTGGGTCTCTTTCTGCATTCCAGTGGGGCTTTCATTCTTGGCGCTTTGATCCTTTGTCTCCTACTCTCACCAGTGGTTAATCTCAGTACAGTAGGTAGGGGTTCCAGGTTCCTGCCTCCTGGTGCCTCTTCTTTCAAGGTAGATTTTTGGGACAAACTTCCTCTGCATACATAGCCTCTCTAGCCCCATTCCATGTGGGGGGCAGCTGTGCATCCTTCTGGCCGGTGGCTCCAGCGCTGCTCCAGCCTGGCTGCAAAACTTGGAGGCACCGGGATTCCAGGGGACATTCTGGGTCTCTTTCTGCATTCCAGTGGGGCTTTCATTCTTGGCGCTTTGATCCTTTGTCTCCTACTCTCACCAGTGGTTAATCTCAGTACAGTAGGTAGGGGTTCCAGGTTCCTGCCTCCTGGTGCCTCTTCTTTCAATCCCCACCAGTAATCAACAAAGCAAAATGTCTACTTGCTGTGTAGAAGATCTTTGCTGTCCCAGTGTAGTGAAGATAAGTTCTTCTTGATGAGGTACCTGTTTCAAGGGTTCTTTCTGTTTCATCCCTCTCTTTTCTGAACCGAAAATTGCACGCACTGAAATGTCAGGGGTTTTATATTGTTATTCAAAGAGGCGCTGATTGACATGGCTTGGCTCCAGCGTGCAGTCACGAAATTGGAGCTGGGGCTGCATTTCTTAACGTCAGTTACAGGTGCCAGTATCCCTTCCCCCATGATATCTGAGCATGCCATAACAAAGGTGGCAAAACCTTTTTTCACGTCCAAGAAAGGGAGAAACAGCACCCCACTGACCTGGAGCCAAAATCCTAAACCACAACACAGGGCCAGGAGCTGTGAGTGCACTTGGAGTCCTCTGTGATGCTGGTCGGGGAAAAAAAGCCAGTAGGTATGCTCAGTACCATGACAGTGGTGGTCAAAAATAAAGTCACAGAATTAGCAAATTCTTGAATCACAGAATATCTTGGTTTGGAAAGCACCTCGTGATGTCACCTGATCCACCTCTCCTGCCCAAGTCAGTTCACTTAGAAAAGGTTGCCCAGTACTGTGTTCACTTTGAATAGCTCTGAAGAGAGAGGTTCCACATCCTCTTCTGAAAACCTTTGCAAGTGCTTGGTCACCCTTAAAGTGAAAAAAAGTATTTTCTGATGTTCAAAGGGAATCTGTAGTATTTCAGGTTGTACCCCTTGCCTTTGGTACACTGTGCATCACTGAAAAGGTCCTGGCTCTGCCATCTTCGCATCTCCCTTTGGGTATTTACAGGCATTGACAAGATCTCCTGAGCCTTCTCTTCTCCAGGGTTACCACTCCCAACTCTCTCATCCTTTCCTTATATTAAAGATGTTCTAGACCCCTAATTATCTGTGTGGCCATTTGCTTGACTCTTTTCAGTATGAATACGACTCTCTTGTACAACATAGTCCACAGTACTCCAGGTGTGGCCTCACCAGTGCTGAGTAGAGGGCAGGATCACATCTCTCAACCTGCTGGCCAGACTGTCTTATGCATCCCAGGGTACCATTAACCTTCCTTGTGGCACAGGCACTTTGCTGCTTCATGTTCAACATGGTGCCTACATGGATTCACAAATCCTTTCCTGCAAAGCTGCTCTCTGTCTGAGTGGCATCCAGCATGCACTGGTGCCTTCCTCCTCTGGTGCAGGACTTTGCACTTCCCCTAGTTGAACTTCATGAATATCCTGCCAGCCCATTTCTTCAACCTGTCAAGGTCCCTCTGGACGGCAGCATGAGTTTCTGGCATACCAGGCAGTCTTCCCAGTTTTGTGTCATCTGCAAACTTGTTGAGGGGAACACTGTTCCCCATGGTCCACAGCATTAATGAAGTTTTGAAAATAATTGAACCCACTACCTACCCCTGGAGCACACTGGACTCCAGGTAGATTCTGTTCCGCTGATCACCAAACAGCCAGTCTATGAGTTTTCAATCCACCTCCCTGTCTGCTTATCCAGCCTATATACATCATCAGACCATCAATGAAGATCTTTTGTGAGACCTTGTAAGAGGCCTAACTAAATTCTAGGTAGACAATATCCACTACTGTCCTCTCATATGCCAGGCCAGTAATTTCACCACAGAGGATCATCAAGTTGGTCAGGAATTGATTCTTCTTTGTGAATCCACACTGATGTGTTTCTTGTCGATCATGCGAATATAAAATTTTTGGCTAAGTAGTTCATAAGTTTTATTGGTTTTCTCAAGACTTCAACTTCCAGAATTACAAGATACAAAAATCATGAGAAAGGACAAAGTTTAAATTGAGATTTAAGCTAAGTGTGAATTACTTCAAAGAGTTGCAGCAATAATACTGAATGATGAATAATTAGTGATTAAGAGGTCGTCTTCGTTATCTGCCAGACTGACAAGGAAACCACTCTGGATTACTCAGCATTGTTCTACATATCTTTTGATCAATCTATTCCAAGTACATTTAACACTTTCATATCTGAGTCTCAGATAATGCACCCTCAGAACATATAATTCATTGGCCTTCTGCTCAGTTGGATTAGTATAGACACGTTGTTTTCCAGAAAACACAGGAAACATTGAGGACCATAAAACTAGAAAAAATGGATTGTGCAGAAGCCTAATCTGAGCTGTGTGTGCTAAAAATACTGTCAATGGATGGAAAAGCAAGCAAGTCTCAGATTTAGCTGGACATATTTTAAATATAACAGTTGTCTTTCACTTTGTCTTTTATACCCTACATCAAGCCATTGTGGTGTAAAGGTGAAAAAAAAACCAAAACCAAAATACTATTCTCTGTCTGCAATAGCAGGAGCAAACCAGGACAACAATAGAATCAAATGACTAATTCTATAAATTCCTTATTTGTCTAGACTGAGGTGTGTGCATTACTTGTAAATAACCCTTGAAAAAACATATGTAATAAGTTGATTTACTTAGGTATTTAATTTGAAAAGAGCTTTCTCTGACAGATTTTAGAAACAGAAACCATTCAAGCCAGACTCTCGCCTCTCTTTAGGGCTGCATTTATTGCTGCTTATCTTGAATGGATTTTACAGGAATTCTCCTGTAAACAAAGTAACATTCCGGTCCCTAATTGGGTGGTGACACTAAGAATTCTTTAAAAATACACTTATACACACCGAAATTAATACATATAGTTAGATTCACAGCTGTGTAACTGAAGACACAGCTGTGAAAGAGCATCCAGAGATGCTGTCTGGAGACAGCATCCAGTTACTTGTATTTGCAAATCAATCCTCAAATTTCATTTGGGCTTGCTGTGAAAGTCAAGTATAGGGGTGCTAAAAGTGTTATAAACAAGACTGGATGTGCTTGTTGTTGAATAATTTCTTGTGACAAAATATTCAGCCCATATGGGCTACCAATTACCACATGCACAATGGTGTAGTGTCTATGCGGTATTTCTTATATACAGCTATATCTCATTGCCATTAGTAGGATACAACTCCATTAGGAACTGTGTCATTGCTTCCACTGCCTTTGTAGAGTCCTGAATACCTGAATGGTGACACACACACATGCACACATACACACACGAACAAATTAATCAAAGTAAAATAGTTTTAAATATCTGTAGCCAAGAGACAAACTGAAAACAGCTTTTCTCCCTCCTTTTCTTTTTGGAACACTAGTAGAATACTAATAATCTCCTGCAACGTCCGAAGAACAGTGATGCCCCAACCACTCGTTATCCCATGTGGATGCATCAGTACCAACAATTTCAGCATTCTCCTTTGTGTTTCACAGTCTGAACTGACAGAAGACTTTGGAAATAAACAATTGAAAAAGACATTCCCTAAAGGTAACTATCAAGTCCAATAAGGCTCAAATAAAATGGCCCAGCTGTCAGAGTAAAATACAGCATATCCACTTAGCTCTTGAAAGTAAAAGGTAATGCTAACCAGTTGTTGGAGACAGCCCAGAGAGGTAGTGTCACGGTGACAGCTGCACAAAAGGATGCACTGCATAGCAGTGTTCAGATGAATGAATGCCAAACAATGTATAATAGCTACATAAGTAATTCTCTTCAAAGGACAAAATAAAGAGCAGAAACACACTTTGTTTAAAAGTTATCATTACTGAGAGTAAAACATATACACAAATAGAAAAAGCATAATTTGGATGCCAGATGAAACACATTTGAAACACAGGCTTTGAAAATGGTCCGAGTTCGAAACTGAGATTACCTCTTCAGAAAGCATTTTAATAAAAGCCAGGTCAGAACATTTGTAAGGATTAGTGTGTGTCTAGCCTTGGGCAAACATAAAATAAATTAAAAAAAAAAAAAGGAGCTAGAAGATAAAATGGAAAATGCTTGGAGCTCAAGGGCAAGTCTAGGTCATTTGAACCACATATAGAGAACACACATGTTTCAGAATAGCAAGAAAAAAAGGACTATTCTTCTACTGCCATATCCTGAGAGTGGGATAGGTGATGCCGCATGATTAAAAGGTTGTTGGGTCATTTCTGATGGGCTAGATAGGCCGCTATCCGTTGCACAGCCTCCCTATGTTGTCTTTGGTCACAGTGATTTCAGTAACCAGAAGAGGTTAGAAGTTTATGTTGGGTTGGTTAATTGGATTGTTTCATTTGAAGTGGCAGCCAGATGTAATGCTCTTGTTGCTAAAGAAAAGACTTGCAGCTAAGAGCAAAAGACTCATCAAGTTATCAAGAATATGACAGACAAGCACACTATCTGACCAAAGAAAACCACTGTTTTCAAAAGAGAGGATATGCTGTCAAACAACATCCTTCCCTGTAGTGAAAATGCTTGGCTGAGATGTGTGTCCTTACTTATGCTTGATTCCAGAGTCCTCTATATCCCTGCCAAACATCTAATCAGATGGAGGACATTACCAGGCACATGGTACTCTCCTGCTTCAGCTGTTCTGCTTTGCATTAAAAACACTCCAGTTACTTGACCCTAAAGGAAACTCAGTGCTTTTAAGTTTCAACTTACATTACTTGATCTTGGAAATTAGACCGAAACTATAACCAGAGCCTGTTGATTGTATAATCTACTGGAAGACAATGTTCAGTGCTTGCTGTGAAAGGAATTCCATCTCCTCAGTCCTGCCTATTATTATTTATTAGGGTGTTACAGTTACATACCATGAATCTGTTCTATATCTTCAACATGTTCCATTTAGTAGCAACAGGCTCCTAAATATCCAGCCTTCAGCTTGGGCAAAAGGAAAGAGCTCTTGCAGCAGTATCCAAAACAGTGGCTAAGCTGCACATCTCACTCACCTTTCTCACTCTGTGCAAGTGGAATTTTGTTAATTCCAAGAAAGGGAGCTGAAAGAACAGAGAAAAGGAGTACGCAGTATGCTCCAGACCAGTGGAGATGATGGTCTTTAAGTACCTTGGTGAAATTAATTTCATTAGCTGTGAAACTTTGCCACTATACTGTTGTAAGTCAGTGTGGTTTTTTTACTCTTTCTGTGGAGAGATTTCCTGCTTTGTGTCAACTAACAGTCATCTGCTCACCCACCAAACTTGACTCATCCACCCACACCATGACACCATCCTCCACTGTGAAGGATGCACCACAAAGAGTTCATGTGACTAATACATGTCATGTATTAGAGAGAAAGGGAGGATGCACCAGGCAGATGAGACCTTTGTAGTTCAGAGGCTGTGACAGGATAAGCATAATGCAGGTCTGGCATTCCTCTGTAGGCAGAAAAATCAGGATGTAGTCCTAATACCAGTTCGGTTGATAACCAGAAACATTATGGTTTCAGTTATTTGTCTTGGACATGGGATACTAATCATGGCTTGATGAATTTTCAATGTTCTGTTATTTTCTCTACTACATATTCAAATCACAAGCTGGCTCTGGGATTTTCTGTTTGTTTTGTTCATCTATTCTGTGTTGAAATCCTTTCATCAACAAGGTGGCATGGTGTTTGTCTGACACTAACCTGAGGAGCTACAACTGCTACCTGCACTCTGCCTGATCAGACATCTTTTCAGAGATGATAAAACTAACAGGCTTTGGGGCCTTAACTGAGAGGTAGGGACTTCCAATGGGATCCATAATTTTTGACACAAAGCATTATTTGAGACATCTCAGACCCTGCTCTCTTAGGCACTAGCTCAGCAAAAGACTCGTCAAGTTATCAAGAATATGACAGACAAGCACACTATCTGACCAAAGAAAACCACTGTTTTCAAAAGAGAGGATATGCTGTCAAACAACATCCTTCCCTGTAGTGAAAATGCTTGGCTGAGATGTGTGTCCTTACTTATGCTTGATTCCAGAGTCCTCTATATCCCTGCCAAACATCTAATCAGATGGAGGACATTACCAGGCACATGGTACTCTCCTGCTTCAGCTGTTCTGCTTTGCATTAAAAACACTCCAGTTACTCATTGAAAGTGGAAATCGTTGAATTTTCTCTCCAAGACTTAATTGTCCACACAGCATAGGAATGTAGTGAACAGACCAATAAGTATCCAATATGTCTTAGCCACAGAAGTGCTACATCCTTTAATTTTCAACTTCAAGAGCTAGTGACCCAATTAAAAACCAAACACCACCTCTGTATTTTGCCAGTCTGTTTATTTTCCCTGCCCTTTGATTCCTTTGACTATTATCAGTCTCCAGTGTGTAGTCCTTTGAGAGCTGCCAGTCTAAAACTGTAAACATTTAATCATTTAAACTTTGAATATATCTACTGCCTGCCACGACTAGAATACTGTATTGCCAGTATTACTGAAAGAGAGGTTTGTATTTTCTTAACAAATCAAAGTTTAAAATGTTATAATAAATACACACAAAATATGGTGAATTACAAGTCAGATCTATGCAACATCACATTAACCTGTCTCCAGACCTCATCATGAGAGAACAGTGATTCTGTAACTATTTGGAAGTCTCCAAAACCACCTATTTACTTTAAAAATATGTCCTCCTTTCCCTCTGTGCACCTTACAGTGGTAAGAAAAAAAACCCCACCTGTCACTAATTTATCCTGTATTCCTCTCAAGACTGTTGAGTCTATCAAGTGTGAACATCTGGGAATCATGATATTTTCTGCTGACCACTGACTTAGCATAAAAGAAGGACATGATGAGCTCCAGCTGTTAAGCCTCCTGCTTAGAAGATTAGAGAAATTAATGGACAGCGTGTTTTACTACAGCACTAGGAATTATATTAAAGATACATGTAACATCTTTTCCGCAAGCTCCTTCCAAAAGGATCTAAGAGAAAGTAGCAGGGATGAGCTGTGGAAAGGTTATCGGGTCCCTCCAACTGATTATAACAGCAAAAGGACTTCTACCTTCAGACCTTTCTCCAAGAATACAGTAGCTATATTCTTACTCTCTGAATAAGAGAGCTATTATTCTAGCTCTTTTTTGCCATATGCAGTCCACGGGAACACAGATTGACTGAATAGCAACTGAAATCACTACCAAAAACCTTTGAAAATCATGTGCTCTGGTTTGGGTCCTTACCTCAGCTGAGGCATTTATAACTTTTCACGATGCACTTACACATTTAGGCTTCAATGTCTCAGAACAGAAAAATGTGTTATCTCTAAAAATAATACTTGACAGGCAGCCACATTAATTTATTTCTGAATCTGTAGCCCTAAATGTAAATACACCCGTGCACTAAAAATATATATATATGTACAAAATGAGGAATCATGAGTGACATTCGTCGTCTCGCCATTATTAGCATTATCAACAGCTTTACAAAGCCTAGAGAGAAAAGGTTGAAATAGTTCAGAAGTCTGTAAAAACAATTTACCTTCCTAGCCACAAAGTGTTATGCTTAGACACTCTGACTTCAGACCAAACTGAAATTAGAAACGGATGTACAGTTGTCTTGTGCCAAAGTTCATGGGTTTCTGCGGCCTTCATGATCAAGTATGTAAGCACTCATAATAACAACAACAACAAAAAAAATCTCATTACTGATACTGTTGCAGTGGGATATTCCCCATGATTCTTTTGCTTCAAAGTGCTCAGGGCAGTGGGCAGATTTAGCTGAACAGCCCCGCAACACCATTTGTGGAGGCACACGCATCACTTCTGGGTGTAACCATGTGTGCAGCCATGGCATAAGGAATGTAGCCACATCCGCAGTTTTGGGCAGCCAGCTCCTTCCCTGTTGGGAGCCTGGGGCTCAAATCAGAGAACAGCACACCGCCCAAAGAATATTCAGTGTCTGTTTCTGAGCAATGAGGAGAGGATACACTGTACACATTATTAACACCTCTCTGAAAACACATTCACATACTTCTGCATGAATTAAATGAATCATACATGCCTTTTTTACTCAAAAGCCTTTTAACAACTGTTTGGTAGGATAAAGGATCTTTATAAGCAAACAGATTGTAGGGATCATGCTGGCCTAAACAGTGTGATTTGTAACACTTTGGTATAAGGGGCCTCTGCACGAGTTAAAATCAAGTCCCCTGTTTGAGGGGAGAGCCTTTGACAGCAAATACTGCACAATGGTGTCTTACACATATATGATTATAAGAGCACAAGATCTCCGCATAAGAGAGGCAGCTGTATCCCCTTGATCCTGAGTGTGGAATGCTCTTATACTTGCACTGATCATTTCCAGTTTCACTCACTTTTCATCACAATCCTGTTGGTAACATGTAGATTTCAGAGCTGTGGCTTTTACCCCAGCAATGAATTTTTTAAAAACAATGTTTATCACTTGGTTATTTTCCAGCTTGGTGAACAATTGTTCACAACAGCCTTTCTTAATCTAGAGCACGGTAATTCTGCTCTTGGCTGCTCTGAGGGCATACTTGCTGTTTCTTTAAAAATAACCCCATTTTTGCCTCAGTTAGGATAGAAATTATTATAATTTTCCTGTTGCAGATGTTTTTATTTTCCACCAGATACCTAGTGAATAACACAGACAGACAACCAAGCATTTGAATAATACAGTCAGAGAAGCATTTGTGATCCAGTGTTTCTCAAATACCACAAAACACTAAGGAGAATCTGTGTTAATCAGAATGCGCATGCTGCCACTCCCCCTTCTCATCGTTGAGGCTTTTCTTTTTTTCTTTCAGTCAGCTAGTATCTATGTGTTCTGCTGACATCAAATCTGAAAGGAAGATGGTGGATGCGGCTATATCAGGCAGTGACAAATTCCTTAGCTGGCAGATGCTGCAGTTTGCCGACTACCTGAATTAGGCTTGGGTACCTTAGCACATTTCAAAAGAGACAGCTTTACTGAAAGTGACACACAGCTTTTGGACCCAGACCCGTAAGTGTAATTGCCTTTGCTATGTACTTGTACGTATGAATTGCTAGGCATCCAATGCACAAAGATGAGCAGGACTTGCAATGTCTTTAATATGAGCTAAGTTAAAGTAGGTATTAAATATAGTACTTGGATAATGAGTCATGTCTTCTTGACTGCTATCAGATATAACATCATTCACAACCATGACTAATATAGAGTCTGAAATTTATACAATCTTTCTTGGAAGTCTTACACCTAAATTTTGCAGTATTCTCTCTATGAGAAACTAGGTCCTAATACTACTTCCTAACCTTTGCCCAAACCCTCCACTTTTATACAGTCCAATTCAGATAAATAGTTTCAAGAAGTCATGGATCATTTATTTACCCTCAGCCTCATTTGGTGGCTGACCTTCCTTTTTTTTTTTTTCCTAGGAAGAAATAGAAAGTAGGTAGAAAAGTGAAATTCAGAAGTTAGTCTGTTTTTCTTTGAAGAGAGAGAAAATATGCACTTCTTTTTTTCCTTTAGAATCACATTTTGCATTGTAAATATATTCATACCTATATGTAACAAAATCCAACATTTTTAAAGCATTCAAGTAATCTACTCATAGAAAAAAGAATTGTCATGTATATTTACAAACAAAATTCTCCATTAATAATATGCTTGCAAATGATTCTGTTCTATAGAACGAGAACTTTTTCAAGATGTTCAGTAAAGGTATGATACAGGAAAGAAATTAATTTATCTGTGGGATTGCATAGCTGAGAAATTTTGAGTAATTTTTTTTCAATTTAATTAATTAAACCTTTGGATTTGAGCAATTGTAGCAGAAGAATTAAAGTGCCATTAAGACCATTTTAAATACATCACAAGAAAGGGCTTTTTGCATGTTTTATTTCAGAGATGTAGTTCATTGCTGATGGACAACAACTATTTGCCTTCTGGCAACAGCAGACAGGGAGTGTGTTAATACTACCATATTTCTTTTTAAAAACATTGAAAATGGGAAGGGCCGGGCATGTGCAAAAGGAGATAAAATCAAAGTAAAGCTGAATGAATTAGAAAAGAGAAAAAATTATTACGAAAATACAAACAAATAAATAAATAAATAGGATTTCAAATAACGTTTAGAATCATGCAGGCTTTGCTGTTCTGAAGAATATAAATAAAGTATAACCAATCGCAGCCTTTATTCCTTCTTCCTTTGTAAGATATTTTGTTTGTAGTTCGGGAAAACACATGTAGTAAATTTTATAGTTTCTTTTCTCCCTTTCACAGTCTTATGCTCCCTATTCTTTTTCATCCTCTTTCTCCAAATGTAACCTAAAATATTCTAGGAAATCATTCATTTATTGAAACTATGGATGTGAAATGCAACAGTTAGCAGAAGACAAACAAGAGCTTTTTAAGCATGGACATGTAGACAGTTTGTATTGAAGGCCTGGATTCAGTCAATTTTTCACTCTAGTGTTAGTATAAACAGGTACTATTTTTTGGGTTTGTTTTTGTTGTTTTCCATGGCAGCAGAAAGAATGGCCTTCCATTCTGTGACTACCAGGCACATGTGAAATTATTACAGTGGTCTCATGACAATTTTGTTCCCTTTTTATAGAACTCTATCATTGCCATCAGAAGATACGTTCCAAAACAAATATTGTAAATCTATGTTTTCTAATATTGTCGGTCTGCTCTGGGAGATAACCATGACCACCCTGTGAAACAGAGGGCCAAGCAAAACTTAGCCCAGACGTTAATGAATGGAGCCTCTGCAAAAGCAAAGTTACTGTGTGTAGGTTGATAACAACCAGAGAACCGCTCCTTCCCAATGATCTTTCCTAAGCCTAAGGAGACAAGAGAAAGTATGTAAAAGTTTCATTAACTCTCCCTGTAGATATGTTCTTAGATGCCACACTTACTGCAGTTTCAAGACAAGGGAGCTGTGGGATCTCTTCTCACCCATTGCAAGGAGCAGTGCACGAGCGTGTATGAGTTTTGTACTCTTTATTTTGCTAGTAATGCCTTAAAACTGTATTTTCAGTCTTGCTCTTTCTTTGGGCTTTTCATTCGAAGCATTTAAGTGAAAAAATAGAACTTTCTGCCACTTACCTGCCCACACCAGCCTTTCCTCCTCAGTGGTTATTACTGTTGCTTTTGCGCTGATACGTGCTGTTATCAGCCATGGACTGCCTTGGATAATAGTGCTGCCTAATCACTACTACTAGCACTGAATCCTTGCTGCCAAAAGCAAGTTGTTACTCAGATGGAAGGAAAAGCAGCTGATTATTTACCTTTTATGCACAAGGCGGTTATTATATGCAAATCTTGGGCATAGAAGCCTTGGTGAAATCAGTCTAATTTAATGAAATAAACAGAAGTTTCATGCAATTTAGGAAGTATTTTAAAATTGTATTTGTTATCTATTGTGTTTTAAAAATTTTCACATACCACAAGCTGAGTTGCCCAATGCAAGAACATATCTGTTTGATATGATTAATAATAGTGATCATCTGTAATATTGAAACTAAAAATACTGCAGAAATTATATTGTGCTTGTGAAATGAAAGACAAGCAAACAAACAAACAATACTGGCTTTCTAGTCTTTCAAACATCAAGCAGTCTAGTTCCAATTTTCTATATTAAAGGGCCAGATTTTCTAAAGAATTAATGGAAAGATGAGGGCACATATTTGTGTGTGTTCAATTTGTTTATCTGTATTAAGAGCTTCAGCTCTATGCATATGCAAAACACACGCGCTTTTATTCAGACTGAAAAACCTGAGAACCTGCAAATTCATGGAAGACTTGTAGCAAATGAGCAATTATTGCACAAATCTTGATACCTGAACTCACCCTATCTTGTAGTAATTTTTATCTGAGAAAAGCCCTTATGAAATCTCAGCAAAGATTTCAAGTTTTGACACTGTCAATTGGCAAGTATATGAAAAAAAATTAAAAACTAATTATTTCTTCTTCAGTAGCTTTTAAATTCTTACTTGCTTGAATATTTGATGCATCACAGAAACAGATGCCATGTTTATTAGCTTTTTTGAACTTACTTGATTACTTTTTTAATGACTTCAGATATTATAATAGAATTCTGATATCAGAATTTTCCTAAAATATTACAAGACCAGGAATATGAAAACTGGTTTTATACTAATTTTTACAATCATCATGCCAGTAAATTATCTAAACTGTGGTGAAATGGTTCTGCAGGTCAAGTAGTTTATAGCCTGTTACGGGTCGAGAGTCCGAGGTACCCACT
>NW_010431955.1:0-1639 GCF_000710305.1 Buceros rhinoceros silvestris
TGCTCGGGAGCCAGCCCACCGCAGCGCCCTGGCCGCACGGGAGGGTCCCCGGCCTCGGCAGGGCCTGTTTGGTGCTGCTGTACCCGGCGAGAGGCAGATGAAGCAGCAGCGAAAGGAGGAACCTCGGCGCGGCAGGAAAAAATGGGAGGTTTCCAGGGGGCGCCGGGGGAGATCATAAACCCGGCCTGACCTTTTGTCCTTTTACCTCTGATGGGAAGGATAACCCCCCCCCACCCCGCGCGCACATTACCAGGCGCTGCTCGGCGTAACCGATCGAACCCAAAACACCTGGAAACGCCACAGAAAAGTGTTTGCATCGCCTTGTCTCCTCAGGTACTGGCTGCTTGGGGAGCCTTTATCCCCAGGCTTCATGGTTAACCATGATTTCGGGGGCAGTGGAGAAGCAGAGGGTAGCGCGGAACCAAAGCCCCACAACACCTTTGAAGTTATCTGTGTTTTCTCACATTTCTGTAAAACACCGAATGCGGAGGAGGGGGAGGGCTGTTGCCCCCCGCAATGCCGATATGCCCCTCGGTCGAGGCAGGATTGGAGGGTGGGGGGTGTACTGGTTTAGAAATTGCTGCTGCTGCTCTGTAGCACCGTCTTTTTCCGCTGACGTCTGTCAATTTAAATTCAAAATATGGAAGATCTAGTGGTGATCGTGGCCCACTATTCCTGGAGAGAAAAGTGAGCGCTGAGGTGGGTATGCTAATCGGGTTGGAGTCGTTTAAAAGGTGTGGCACGGGCAGTCCTGTGAGGTTGGGAGCACTTGGGCAGCATCATCTAACATCCCCAGGGATCTTGAGAGAGCTGTCTGCCGTCGGGAAATGAGGCTTGAAAGATGAGAGTGTGGAGAAGAGGCATCCCACCAGCAGTGGAGTTTGCTCGGGTGGTCCACGGCGACGAGCTGCTCGGTACATCCGGATGATGATGCAGCAGTTGGAGGTTGATGAGGAGCGATATCGCCAATCTTGCCAGTGCTCCCTTCCCAGCCTGGCCAGCCCGGGAGGCAGTGCTGAGGAGGTGCGGCTGACAAAAGCAGTGGGTTTTATTTATAAGAGTGTCAGAGGAGGGCAGGAAAAGCTGAGAGACTTCTCTTTTTCTGTCAATATGTTACTTTTGCTCTCCCTTCACCTACCATAACCGCTGTGTCTCCCAGGTGGTGAGCAGCACCCTGAGGGTCCTGCTCGGGAGTCTCTGGCAGAGCAAGCCAGGAGCATCACGGCTGGGTGAAAATCTTTTCTGAAAGAGCTGCCCATGGCTTCGCTGTCCCACACCCCAAGGGCTGCTTCTCCCCACCCCCTTCTGTGCCTCCAGGAGATTTTTTCTCCATACAGTGACCAGGGCCCGTGTTTTCAGAGGAAAATCTGTGCCGCAGCAAAGGACAGACAGAATGATGCACAGCCCAAGCATGTGCAGTGCGGAAGGGTTCAGGGCCACAGCGAACGCTCTGGTCCCCTCTCTCGGTCACTTTCACTGCTCTCAAGTGTGGTTATTTTGATAGGTAAAAAGACATGGTTTTAAACTTCGACTTTGCAGAACTTTCTGCCTGGTAACACACTTACATGCACAGCTGAAACCGAGCCAGCATCTGAGGCAGGCCAAGCCACACCAGATGCTGGCTTCTCACTCTTCCTCA
>NW_010431955.1:1780-4594 GCF_000710305.1 Buceros rhinoceros silvestris
AGATGCTGGCTTCTACCTCTTCCTGAGAGCTCTGTGAGAAACCCCACCATATCCTCTGAGATTTCTGCAGTGACGTGGCAGAGCGAGGGCCTGGCCTCCTGGGAGCGCAGCACGGTTGGGCTGCAGAGCTTGGGCTTCCCCGGCCCCTGCGCCATATCTCCGCTTTCCAACCCAGTGGAAGAGTATGACCCAAGGTGCCATGAGCAGTAGAGCTGTGTCCTGCATCCCGCAGGCTCCTTGGGGAGGCAAAGTCCTTGTTTTATTTTGGCAGAGGTGGGACGAGCACAGCTTTTGGGACCAGAGTGTGGAGTGGAGGGCACAGACATCCAAGGGTTGGTGGAGGTGTCTGGGGTGCAGAGCCAGGGGAAGGTGGGAGAAGGGAAGGGTCGCTGAGATCTTTGCCACACAGCAGACCCAGGGAGGTGAGGTGGTGTGCCTGGGAGCCCAGTGGCCTGGGCAGAGCAGAGCAGAAGTCACATCTCTCCAGCCACAGGTCAGGGGCCTCGTGAAAAAACACCCTCGAAGTCCACAATTTTCCATGGAGCTTGGACTTCAACAGTGCCCCAGGGCACCTGGCAAAGGAGACGCCCTGAGCGGTAGGTCCTAAACTAACCTCTGCCATGAGCAGAAGGATGAAGCTTGCTGCAGGGCTGCTGTTTTGCTTGAAGGAGCAGCTTTCCTCCCCCCGCACGCCTAAAAAACCCTGAGCGGTAGGGCCTAAACTAACCTCTGCCATGAGCAGAAGGATGAAGCTTGCTGCAGGGCTGCTGTTTTGCTTGAAGGAGCAGCTTCCCTCCCCCTGAACGCATCCTCCCAAGGATATTTTGGAAAAAGGGCCCATTTTGGCTATGCTGCAAAGTAAAGAAACCAAAAATGAGGGTTTTTTTTTAATGGGAGCTCTAGCTGGAAAGCAGTCAACTCTACTACACAATACTTTGCTTTTCCAGTCTCTCTCAAGAAAGCCGAGAACAAAGATTTAGACCCAAGTTCATCCTGTGCTGTAACTTTTGTGTTTGCTGCTATTAAAACTTCAAAAAAGGTCACATTGATTCCTTTGCTTTGCAAATTGCTGGGACAAGAGGCAGATTGGGAGATGGGGAGTTAAATCACTCTCCAGCCACTGCCAGCAACTCCCGGTATAGAGGAAAATGCAGCTGATTAAGCGAGACCTTTGCTATGTGTAAAAGTGTCCAAAAAACACAAGCAGAAGGCAGGAGGTGAAGAAATTCAGGGATTTCTTCAGGCTGGGGAGTAGGCATGCCCAGGGTGTTAACTGTCCTTCCTAAATGAGGTTTCATGTTAATAACCCGATTCTCCCCCATTGTTTGAAAAAAAGGGTGGTAGGTCACAGCCCCCAAACACATAATTAACTTTAATTAAATCAACAGCTGAGAGCAGAAGATGAGCAGTGTTCAGAGCCCAGCTCTGTCCAGAACCGCTTTAGATAAGGAGTTTAATGTCTACAGGAGCATGGTACAATATTCCTCTGCTCCTCCTTGGCTAACCTCCTTGGTTGACTGTTGAGTAAATACATCTCGCTGCCACGTACACGAACAGATGCTGCTGTAAATCCCAGCTGCCAAACAATTTTTCATCTTAACACATTTTGCTGTTAAAGAGATTTCAGATTTTCCCTGAAATATTTGTTAGATATGTCACAGCACGGGCTTTAGGTCAGTGTTTTAACCGGCTCTTCTCAATGGCTCGCAGGGAGGTTTCCCTCTGTAGCTGTTGCAACCACACCAGCACACGCCAGAACAGTTAAACACGCATTTTACCATGCTAGTGTGCAGCGAGCGCTGCATGTTCACAGCAGGTTTTCCAAGCAGCATGGGGGAGAACAGTGGTGCATTTTCAAGCCCCAGGCCATGCTGTTATGAGGAAGTTTTTCATCCGCAGCAGTGCAGCCCTCAGTTTTCAGACATGTGGGCTGGGGGTTGGTTTGGGCAGAGTGAGGTAGGATGCACATCCTGGGGTGCCAGACTCATCTCTCAAAGGGGTGCTACGATGGGGACCTGGGGCAAGCTGAGGACTTCCCCACAGCCATTTGCCAGGTTTCTGTATCTGCAGTGCAGCATGAGGAGCAGCTGGGGTATTCCCCTGTTACGCTGGACAGGCAGGTTTTGGCAGGAGAGGATGAAGCTTTCCAGTTGTTTCTCATCTCTTTTCGTATGTTCACCCAAACCAGGGTCCCCTGACAGCAGAGGAGGTGAGCTCACCACGGGTCTGCCTTTCACACAGCATGTGGCCAGGGACTTGCTGCAGCCCACAAGGCAGGTCCTGCACCCTTGTCCGCCCTCTGGGTGTGGCTGCCTCTGGGGAGCTGAATTGACAGTAGACCAATCATTTAGAACCATCCTGAGGTGCCTCCCCTATGCAATGACTCCCTTCACTGGCCCACCCACACCCCATGAACACAGATATCACTGGAAGAGGAGACGTGGGGGCACGTGGCAGAGGAAGGAGCCCAAGGAAGGTGGTGATGGATGATCTGCAGGCAGGGACCTGTCGCACAGGGGCAGCCCGGGGCTTCCCCACAGAGCACCTGCAGCAAGGCTCGCTCAGATGCCAGGAAGGAGTAAATGACATTGGCTGGGCCAGCTCTGGCCATGACGCTCCGAAGGGTAACGACGTCTCCTGCTAGCTCTGCTCTCTTTCCACTGTTTGGTTGCTTAGGTTTTCCATCGCCACCTCTCCCAGGAACCAGCCACAGTCATCTCTGCCAAACTGGAAATGCCTGTTCCACAGCAGTGGAACAGGCACTCTCAGCTAGCAAACCCCCTAGCAACCCCCCTATGGCTGGTTTGGTCAGAC
>NW_010431955.1:4699-5724 GCF_000710305.1 Buceros rhinoceros silvestris
TGCCACTGCATGCTCCCTCTGCTCCGCACAGACGTTGTTCCAGGGACCACTTATTTTGTTTTGGCACCTCCTCCCTGCCCATGTCACCCGTCTCTGCTCTCCCACCCTGTACTGCTGCACAGCACCGCTCTGCCTAACAGCAGACTGAGAATAAAGTCTGTGGCCCAATAAGGAAGAAAAATAAAAACAAAAAAGGACAGTTTCACCACATTTGATGTCTGTACCTTTTCAGTTATTTTACTTAAAAAGGTCGGGAAGGTTTCTTGCCTTTGCATTTCAAGAATCACCTCCTCCCCTTCTGCTCTCTGCATTTCTCTCGCCTGCACCCCAGCCATTAGCTTCACTGTAACTTACACACCGGCATGAAATGAACCAGCTTTTCTGCCCCCTGGAAATGCTCCTGGGCAGCGTTTCGAACTGAAAAATGCCAGGAGAGGCATCAGCTGCCTCTGGCTGTGGGCCCTGTGCAGCGTGAGCAGACCCGGGCCATCGTCCGTCCTTCTCCTCTGCTGCTCGTGAGGCTGGGCACTTCACCGCCGGCTACAGCTCGGGCAGTTGCTGCTCCTGGGTGGGATCCGACCCCATGGGACGCGGGGTCCATGCGGCGTGTGGATAACCCCTGTACATGCTGGTTCAGCTACATACAGCACCGGGTCGGGGCTGTTTTCAGTCGTCGTGTTCCTTTGAGAATAATTACTGTGTGAGATTGTTTTTTTCCTCTCCTTAGCTATTTTTGGTGTAATTTCTTTTTCTTTATTTGCATTCACTCCAGTTCTGCAGGGCAGGGGTTGTGTTTAGAGCAGGTGACAAAGGGCTCTGCTTTTTATCGCCACGCGGCGAGTTGTCGTTAACGGGAGACTTTAAGAACAATACAGGAATCTATTTCATTAACTCCAGATACTGCTTACCGCCAATTACACAGCTGTACGGAAATTACTGAGTGTGAAATATAAAAAGGTTGTCTTGCAATTGAAACCTTTCTTTAGTTAAATTTTGAAATCAATAAGAAGAAAATTAAAAAAGAG
>NW_010431955.1:5887-12285 GCF_000710305.1 Buceros rhinoceros silvestris
ATATAAAGCTATAACCACCATGGAAAGCCATTTACCTTGTGGTACATCCTGCAGGGAGGAAAACGGAAAAATACAACATTTCAGTTATGGACAAGATGAGGCAACACGTGTGAGCAGAAGCACAGGGTGTATTGCCACAGGGATAAAGCTCTGGTGATGGCAGCTGGTGGGCAGGGCTCTTCCAGCATCTCGCAAGTGACAACCACCACGTGAAAAGGCTTTGCTTGCAGCAGACCCTCAGCCTGGTAACGTATGCAGCTGCCTTGACGTGAGCTGGGGACAAGCCGCCTGCCCAGCTGAGAAGGGCCTGGCCATGGGCAGGCACCGTCTGGTGCCCCAGGCGGCAGGACCAGCTCTGCCTGCTGTGTGATGCTCCCTGGGGAGCGATGTGTAATGGCCTGCTCAGCAGCTCAAACGGACAAAGAAGGCTCATTTTCCACCAAAATCCATCCTCTCTCTTTTCTGGGGTTGGAGATTCCAGCAGATAATTTGGTGGAGATGGGGCTCAGGGGATGAAAGGGTGTCCGATGGATGCCCACCTGAGCCCAGGCATGCGGGTTCAGGGGACAACCTTCCTGCTCGCATGGGATGTGCTGCTGTCACCAGCACAACGAGGCTGCAAGGACAAACCCTCGTATCTGGTATCACTAAAGCGGAACAAAACATACTTCAGGGGAATTTCCTCACCGCTTCTGCAGCTCTGCTCCGACATTCACTGTGCTTGTCCATGATGCTATTTTAGTTTTCGCTCTATTTCTTACCCTGTAGGACATGCATTACTTTGACTATAGCAACTGGTTTTTGGGGGGGGGGCATTCAGAAGTTTTACAGCGAGGCACATGGGACTCTGTTAACCCCTTGTTTCCTGAGGTTCTGCCTGCACAGCTGGGAGACTTCTCTGGGACCTGGAGGCATGACAAAGATCTTGCTCTTTGACAGGGCTGCTTTTCTCTATTCCCCTCCCTCCTACTAAAGGAATCAAAGAAGCAACCTTGGCCCACCCAGCCTTGCACACAGCACAAGACAGGTGGAACTTGGCACCACTGTGAAGGAAGATGCCACCAGCTCTTTTGCTGGTTGCTGTGATGTGGTTGGGAGTGTTGTAAACCCAGCTGGGTTTACGCTTTGCAGTGTGGTGTGGGTGGTCAGCAGGTAGCTCCCCACCTTCCTGTTTCACTGTCTGGCCCAGCAGAGAGGAAACGTAGGGTGTGCCAGTGACACACTTAAAGGAAGGTCTGTCCCAGCCTGACAAGGGAATATAGGGCACTGGATGGACACTGAGGGAAAGCTGCAGGGAGAAGAGAGGACTCACTCTGAAAAACAGAAAGGCTCTGGCTGGAAGACAGAGATCATGAGTGCTCCTGACCTGGATGGGCTTTTGGGTTGGAGGGCAGGGCTCAGCGAGTCCTAAGATGTGCCATATCGATGGGATTAGGGCAAAAAGACCCCAGCGTGAAGCCATGGGATGATCCAGACAAAGATCTGTGGAAACTCTCCACTGCTGTTTTCTCACTCCTTTGTTCTGAGTTTTGACATATGCTTTGCTAAAAGCTCCACTACTTGGGTTCAGCTTGGGTTCATGTGAAACTCTCTGGGCTGTCAGCTCTCCTTCAAAAAAGCAACACACCGAGCATCTGCAAGACTGCAGAGGAGAAGCTACAAGGGGCAGCTCCTGAGCCTGCAAAGCTAACAGCAGATGGTAGGTTCCATGTTAAAGGAGAAAAACATACTATTTTGCTAACTACAGCCTGAGGCTGGTGACCTGACAGTTCTGACTGCCGAGGGTCGTCTGTACAACCATAGCCACAGGAGTGGCACTTCAGCACAGCAAATGTTGTGATGATTACAATGCTTGGAGACTTCAGGAGGGAGCCTGGCCATCTTAAATGATAAATCATAGAATCCCAGAACACCAGGTTGGAAGAGACCTCAAGGCTCATCTGTTCCAACCTTTCTTGGCAAAGCCCGGTACAGACAAGCTGGCCCAGCCCCTGTCCACCTGAATCTTCACAGTCTTCAATACTGGGGACTCCACCCCTTTCCTGGGGAGATTATTCCTATGGCTGATTGTCCTTGTTGTGAAAAATCATCCTCTCATGCCCACTGGAATCTCCCTGGGAGTAACTTGTACCCATTACCTCTCATCTTTTCCATGTGACTCCTTGTAGAAAGGGAGGCTCCATCTTCTTTGTAGCCACCTTTAAATACCGGAACATGGGAATAAGGTCTCCCCTGAACCTTCTTTTCTCCAGGCTGAACAAACTCAGTTCTCTCAGCTGCCCAGTCCTTGGATCACCTTGGTGGCCCTTCTCTGGACCATCTCCAGCCTGCCAACATCTTCTTTGTGCAGCGGAGACCAAAACTGGACACACTATTCCCAGTGTGTCATGGCCAGTGCACGGCCAGTGCAGGGATAGACTGAGTCCTGCCTGCCCACCACTCAGCCAAGAGGCTGATCCTTGCAGCACTATTAGGAGGAGACAGGAGACCCACTCACCCATTCTCATCACCTCACCATCAAGGAAATTACATGCTCTGGACAGAGAGAACATGAACAGGACAGCTTCTCCACCCCTGCAAACCCTCCTCAAAGCCTCACTCACTGACTAGCACACATTATTGCTTCCACAGGAACCAGAGGTCTTCACCACAGCTTGGCTCCCCAGCATACCAGCAGCTAAAGGTACCTTACACACAGGCTCCTTATCTCACTCCTAGTGCAATTTTATGTTCTTTAAAAAATACCACTCATGGGCTTCTGCCATTGACAGCCAAGCGTTTCTAAGATGCGGTCACAGCGAGATAGCAGACCTGAGATGCAGATCCTTGTCCTGCCTAGGTAAGCCACCTGGATCTTGCACTAGTTAATTATATCAACACAGCGAATCCTGCCTCACTGCTGGATGAAATTCAAAACAACTTCATTTGCTCTGGTTCAACACTGGCATTTTAAGATGTAAAAGTCTAACTGCACACGACAGTCTTTAATCCAGCCTTCGGAACATGGGCCTGATCGGTAAACCCGCTCAGAAGAAGGGCTTTGCCTCTCACCGTATTTGCTACCTGAACACTGCAAATGATTTTAAAAACAGAGTTGTACATGTATATCAGATATCATTTGAAGTAATGAGTGTATTTTCCTAATCTTTCCGATGCCAACCTAACAACCCATTTCCAATATCATGCATAATAATTAATTTGTTTTCTGTATAGTAATAAGATTAACAACTTCGCGTTTACATGGGGTGCTGAGTTATGCACAAATAAAATAAGTTCTAATGAGAAAAATTGGAAATGGCAGCAAATCAATGTTCCACTCAGCCATCCAGGTTTATGTGTGTTTGTCTCTTTCCCGCCTGTATTTTTGTCAAGATTCCACTGTAAACAAGATAATGTCTTTCATGTTGGGTTAGCCTGGGTAAATATGTTTAATGAACAACAAGCATGTGGTAAACAGTGGAATAAATCTAAATACCTCGGAAAACACCCTGGAAACTATGGGGTGCTTCAGCAGATGCAGGACAGCAAAGATGAGGCGGCACTGCACAAACGCAGCGTGCGGAGAAAGCCAACAGCAGGCACGGCATGATTCCAAAATAATTCTCAAATGCTTTATTTTAGAACAGCCTGTTTGTAGAATGTGCACACACCAGAGAAGATTCTTTTTGTCAGTAGGGATGGAAAATTTGCCTTTGCTAAGTAAAGCATTGAAGCACCAGCAGAAATCAATGAAATCTAACTAAGCGAGACAAAGATTAGAGAGATTTCCAGTTCTTTCTAGAAATGGTTATTCGTAGAAGAGCTAGTGCTAAAATACTCTGCAGTGACTGCCTGAACCAAAACCTCTGGGATTTAGCCCAGTAGTCCTCTCTTAAGCCCACACCTCGCAGTGCAGTGACAGGCAACCAGTGTACCTCTGCAAAACTCATCAATGAGTCATTTCACTTGAGTGTTTATCTATTAACAGTCAGGGCACCCACCTGCCTTCCCACTAACAGGAGCTGGATTCCTGAGGAGCTGCAATTCTCACTGTAGTTTATAGCTGAGGAAGCCAAGCACTGCCTGTGGCGATACGGGTCGAGAGATTCCTGACAATCTCTTGAACACAAACGAAGCCCCATAGCCCCCCTGCAGGGCTGGGTCCAGCTCTGGGCTCCTCAGCACAGCAGAGACATGGACCTGCTGAAGTGGGGCCAGAGGAGGCCACAGCAGTGACCCGAGGGTGGAACCCCTCTGCTGGGAGGACAGGGGAGAGAGTTGGGGGTGTTCAGCCTGGAGCAGAGAAGGCTGCGGGGAGACCTTAGTGCAGCCTGTCAGTAACCACAAACCATTCTGTGATTCTCTGATCACTAGGCAAAGCCCCTACCTCTTCCCAGGGCAGGACACTCATGGAGCAACAAGACACTTTATTCAACACCACCCCAGCAGGGCACATTTCCACACTGCCGGCGCAGAGAAAATCACTGGCATCTCATCATCCCAGGCCAGAGCTGCTCAGAAAGGGGAGCTGGGGGCTCCTGGTCAGGGAGTTTCTCTGATCGTACCTCCACTGAACTGCGGGAGAAAGAAAATCCAGTGGCAGGGATTTTGTCCTTTATCCTTTAGATCATTTATATCCTGCATGATTCATAAACTCGCCTTTTTCACCTCTGATTCGCAGCCTCTTCTGCAGAGGGTGGCTGTGGTCCATCTCGGAGGTGGGCGATTCCTGCCAGGCACAGGAGAGCCCCTGCCCAGAGCCAGACCATGGTTCCACCCGGGAAGCCAGGCATATTTCATGTGGCTGCAACTAAAATGGTGGGAGGTGAAAAGCAGACCACCCAGCAACCCAGACGTGAATCCTGGGACCCTGTCAAAAGGACAAGGTCTTGCTCAGGAGGGACTAGATCCACCATCATGTGCTTGATCAGCACCAGCTGCATTTTCTGCCTCACTGGAAATGTCCCCGCTGCTGTGGGGCTGTGCCAGACCTGATGCCTGGGTCAGTCTGTCCCCTCCCCTGATGGTGGCCCTCAGTTTCCCATACTGCAGACACCCTTCTTTTCCTTCTGTCATTCCAGCATGGGGCCATGGCGATATTTGATGAATACATTTTTATTAAAGCTCTCCATGCACTAACCTGTGCTCCAGATCAAGTTGGGGAGGTGGGCAGGAGGTCCAGTGTGTGATCACAGACCCAGGAGGTCTCTACTCCCCTGACATCCAGCATGTGGAAGGCAGTGATGGGAGCTCTGTCTGCCACAGCTCAGGAACGGCCTTTTCTCAACTCTTATGAAGGCTGGCAGCTCCGCAGGTGCTACGGGGAATCTGCAAAGAGCATCACAGCAGAGCAGACTACAGCCCCTTGCTAGCAGAAATGTCTCCTGGCCTTACTGAAGGGGTGAGCTGGCCCTTCAGGATGTGAATATCTGGGTCAGATTTCCAGAACAAGGCTTTTGCCACACACTGTCCCGCCCTGGGCTGCTAGGTGATCCAGGAGGGAAGAGACATGTCATCTTGGACAAATTCTGGGTTACAGCCTGCATGCTCCCTCCTTCACCAGGCGACACAGTGCTGAGTTCCCCATGTCTCCTTCCCTTCCATCATACGTGGAAAGCCTCCGGCTGTTGACTGTGCCAAGAAATGCCAGGCGGCTGCAGAGGCCAGCCCGAGCTGGGGCCAGTGGAGCTCTGAGACCAGCCTGGCCCCAACTGCCGGCTGGTGAGCAGTGAAGATGAAGCAGCTATTAATAGCTTGTTTGTATAGTTTCCGGTATACACACGTTTCCCTCCCTAATTATAGGTGATTCAAGCTTCACTGCCTAACTGAGCACAGCCGTCACTTCCCATAAGAGCTTCAGCTGCTTACACCTTTGCCAGATTTCAAAGAGTTTGAGCTGAAATTTTCCACACCGTGTATATGACTCACGCTGTGGCTTGGGTTTGGTTTTTTTGTTTGTTTGTTTTCTGAAAAAGATTTGATGAAAAGTAATTGTGCCTGAAGATCATCATGATCATTGCTGTATTCCTACCACAACACTTTTTTCAGAATTATTTTGCTTCAGATCACTGCTTTGACCAGTTTTTACCATGAGAACCTCTCACACTTGGAGCAGGGGACTCCTCAGGGTTACATATCTACTCTTCCTTGTGGAAAGCCATACGTGTTTGATGACACTGTGAACTGCTGGTTCATATGTGATTGGTAGAGATGATCCAACTGGCTGTTCCAACACCCAAATTTCCACCTATACTGAGCAGCTTCTTGTCTCCCTTCTGCTCCATTCCTCTCCTTGGCCCTGTCATGTATTGGTTTTGTAGGGTCAAGAGCCATTTGCTTCAGCCTGGTCTCAATGGGTTGCCCTGGGAAAGCTTTTCCCTTTGCCCTCGGCTTTGGCCTCCCAGGGAAAGACGAGAGGT
>NW_010431955.1:12354-18623 GCF_000710305.1 Buceros rhinoceros silvestris
TGTGCGCCCAGGTAAATACGAGAGGTTCATCAGACCACCAGAATTTGGGTCATTTCCTCAACACCGTTCCTTGATATCAGGGCTGTCATGTTCTGTACACAGCGCGGCCTGTATGCCCATCAACGAGCAGTTTGTCCCTCCAGCACAGGAAAGCCTAAGAGCTCTTCAGAGACATTTCTGGTTTACTAAATGCAGGGGATGTGACTAAACAGACCTACTGCTTGCTTCCTCCCACTGCTCCTGGAATCCTCGAATCTTTTAGGTTGGAGAAGATCACAGAGTAGAGACACTGCCTCTCCATCACCTTGCTTCAGCACTGCCATGTGAAATCCTTCCACTCATGACATTCTGGGCCACCCTGCTCCAGCGACGTGCAATGCCTGGACAGGCTTGGTGGCCCTGAAGGGCTCAGCAATTTTAGCTAATTCTGTTGCTGGAATAAGTAGCAGCTCAACAGGATGTTGAGTTAGGCATCTACTTATTTCAGCAGTGGAATTAGCTAAAATTGCAATGTTTAAAATAGTTCTACGTGCATCATCATGACCATGACGTGTTTACCACCCCTGTTGCCATCAGCTCGGGGGTGGCTGCAGCCCCATGTCCCCTGATACCTCCCACCAGAGCAGCAGCAGTCACTGGCTGGCTTACCACCACCCTGGCCAAGAGCGGAGATCTTTGCCTCTCTGGGCACAAGCTGCCCTGAACATCTGCCTGCTTTGCCTAGGCTTAATCTGCCCCATTTATCTTCACAGGAGACATGGTGTTTTGGTCCCATGGTGTCCCTGGGGATATGCCTCTGTGGTCTCTACAGCAGAGAGCGAACACACCAAGGCAACCACCACCAGACACCAGGAAGAGCTGCTCTCACGTGAACACCTGACCACCACACAAGGCTTCTCCATGCCCAGCAAAGACTGGGATGCCAACTTCTCGTATTTATAACAGGCACAGACATTGTGAATCCAGAGATCTTCAGTTGTGAGCACCGAAGATTATGGAGTCTGGAAATGCCACCAGAGGCTTGTCCTATGTCATGCGTGTCCCTCCTTGCAGCCGTGTGGTGACAGGCAGGAGCTCTCCTGGAAGGCGCCTCTGTAGCCTAAGGCAGGAGGAATAAAGCAGGGCTAAGGTTGAATGCTGTTAACATCACAATTACTGCTCCATTTGTCCTCCTGAAATGAAAAGCGAAGGAAGGGATGGTGGGCTGTGAGGTTGCCCTGTGGTCAGAGCTGCTGTGTCTGCACTGGCAGCTCTGGCTCTGGCAGTGCGTCAGCTGCCACATCTGTATGAGCACTGCTCAGGCTGATTTGGGCTTGCTTTGTCTTTGCACTGGCTGTGTCAATGTGATCTGCTCTACCTCTCACGAGACACCTGGGTCTGCCCTGTCCACAGCCAGCTGCTCCCAAACATCATTCAAACAAACACTCCTCCCGAATGCCCAGGGGAGCAGCTGAGCTCTGCAGGGTGCTGTGGTGGGTTGGGATGCAAGGACATCTCCTGGGGCAGCTCTGCTCTATAGACCCTGAGTGTGGGGAAGGTGGATCTGCCAGCCTGCCCAGAGAAACACACAACCCAGCAAGGCTGACCCAGCACCTCCTGTGGCTCTGAACAGTGCTGATCGGCAGCTCAGAGACCAGTGCAGCATGGTCAAGGGTTTCCCCAGGGTCCTGGAGAACGCACACTGCAACAGTTCACATGCCATGTTGTAGTGGGATCAGGCTGTTTTGCCCAGTGGCTCTGCATGAGCTGCTATTCCACCTTTGGCTGCAGAGCAGATCACCTTGGAGTGTTAAACATCAAACCTCTGCAGCAATGGGCTCAGGAGTGAGGAGAACCTGAGAGCCAGGTCTGCCTTCCCTCACTGCCAGCATCATCTCTTCTCACCTGCCCATCCTCAGAGCACGACGAGCTATTCTCTGGTGGGATCTTCCCAGGAACTAGCACCACTAAAGCCACCAAGAAGAAACAAGGCATTGGGAGTAGATTCTGGAGTTGCATGGAGTGGGACATGTGGCTACTCCCCCAGCCTGCTGCAGGTGTGTTTCCTTCCCTGGGTGCTGCCTGATAAGGTCCGGCTGTTCTGGAGGGCCCCCAGCTTGGACCCCCTACATCACCACCCCTCTCTTTGCTGCCAGCTCCTCGCAGAGGTTGCAGTATTCATGGAGGTGTGGGAGGGCTGGTCATGGTCTATCCTTTCACAGCTGCACTGCCTGGCTTAGCTAGGCCCAAAGCAGGGCTGATGTGGGGTAAAGAATACAGATGAGGGGTTCACTTTGCTGCAGAAGCAGCTGTGGGGTAAGCAGGGGAACATGATGTGTTTAACTGGAAGTCCTCACGCACAGGAGGAAGGTAAGCTGGACTGCAAAGAGTAAACCTGCATCTTCCTGGAGTACGCACAAGAACAGTAGAATCATAGAACAGTTTGGGTTGGAAGGGACCTTTGAAGGTCATCTAGTCCAACTCCCCTACCATGGGCAGGGACATCTTCAACTAGATCAAGATGCTCAGAGACCCAAGATCTAAACTGACCTTGAATGTTTCTAGGGATGGGGCATCTACCACCTCTCTGGGTAACCTGCTCCAGTGTTCCACTATCCTCTTTGCAAAAAATTTCTTCCTTACATCTAGGCTAAATCTAGCCTCTCTCATTTTAAAAACATCCCTCGTCCATTCCTCCAGGCCCCATTAAATAGCCTGTCCCCATCTTTCTTATAAGACCCTTTAAGTACTGAAAGGCTGAAGTAAAGTCTCCCTGGAGCTTTCTCTTCTTGAGGCTGAACAACCCCAAGTCTCTCAGCCTGTCCTCATAGCAGAGGTCTTCTATCCCTCTGATTATTTTTGTGGCCCTCTTTGGACCCTTTCTAACACGTCCATGAGATGATGACTTCTCTTGGGGACTCCTTCATGCAGGCGGATTGATGATTCTGCCAGTCTTGTGACAGAACAGGAAAATCTCCACTGATGCTGTTTCCGGAGTGGGAGCGAGGTGGATCTCTGGTAGAGTGGCAGAGAGATTGGTAAACTGTGTCAGAGCGAGCAAGAACACTTGTGTCACAGCAGAGTGACCCAGGGTGGGCAGTGCAGACCCCTCCTCAGTTGGGTGGCTACTGCCAGTAAGGATGGGGTGGGAGGAAGATCAGGTGGAGGAGACTCCCGCAGTGATGCTGCACTGACACATCATGTACCATGACCAGATGTGGCAGCACGGGCAGATGTGGCAGCACCTGACTGGACTAGATCTGTGATGCCTTGATAGGTGCCATCCTGCCCTTCCCTGCTCAGCCCAGGCAGGGACCAGGGCACAGAGCAGCCATGCAAGGTAAAGGGACTGGAAACCTCATGACCACAGGCTGCGTGGGCTGTGTGGGCTGAGTTGTTATCAAGGTTGTGAGAACTGTCTGAAAATGCCTTCTTGGGAAGAAGAAATTTGGCCGAGGAGGCTGCTCAGTGCAGCAGCCAAACTTGGAGCATGATCTGGTCTCTGGAGCAGACAGCAGATAAACCCAGCCTGGGACTAAGGTATACAGTTTTGAACAGCAAGGGCAGTTCACCACCGCGGTGATTTACTCTGAGTGCTGGAAAACTTTAAAGGAAGATTGGTTTTGTTGCATGTCACATTTTTCCCACTAAACAGGGTGTTTTCATGGGAGCTACCACAAAATTGTTCAGGGGAACCGGTCTGTGTTGTCTGGATCACCTCCTGTTCATGGGGATTCTTCCTACACTTTAAAACACCAAAATGTCTGTAGTGATCCTCCCAGAAACAGAATCATGCATTTCGGGTCAACGCTCCTTCAGCCAGGAACAGGGAACTGTCCTGTGGGGCAGCACCCGAGGAGCTGCCCATTTTCCCCCACCAACGTCTGCAGTCCCAGTGCTTCCCCAGTTTCCCATGCTCATGTCCCTCATCTCGCAGCAGGAGCCACATGTCAGAGAGATCCTGGAAATTTTGTTCCTGCAATCATTAAAAATGTCATCAGCCTGGACAGAAAGAGTGGCGGAAAAAGCAATGTTGTGTGAGACCAAAACCTCGGTGGTGAGACTACCAGCCAGGAACGTTATCCGACTGGCGTGGCGAAGAAGGGTATTTACCAGCCTGTCAATGCCAGCCAGAGCTGTTGCTCCTGCTGGTCATCGCTCCTCAAACCCTCCCGGTAGAGGCAGACACGGACCACGACTTGGGCTGGCAGGGGCTGACTCTACTCCAGATCCGTGCTAACACCCTCCTTGAAGTGTACGGCCTGACACACGCTTAATGAGAACAAGTCAATAAAAGCCCACGGTTCGATTTACCCCGCAATTACACTTGTGAAATAAGAAGGAAAAACCAGCTCGTATTAAGCATTGATACGCACATTTTTCCCAAGCACAAGTGACATGTGACAATACGGATTTGCCCTCTGAGATGTCAGAGTTTAATGAAGTAGGAGAAATCCTGTAGCAGCACAGGACTTAGATTTCTCCTTATCAGGATTAACGTCATGTCCCTGTTCGGGAAAACACTTTCTTCAGTAAATGGAAGGTGCCCACTGGCTCGTGATCGTGTTTTACTGTCGCTGTGTGGATCGCCTCCTGCTCTGCTGGCCTGCTCCTGGTGGCACAGAACGAGTCTGTATCTGAATGTACGTCCCTGATGGCAGCAAGGCTGCAGGATCACAGAGTCACACACTCATGTGGATTGGAAAAGACCTTTCAGCTCACCTCATCCCAGCATTCCCCCAGCACTGCCAGGTCACCACTAACCCCTGTCCCTCAGCACCACCTCCACACAGCTGGGAAACCCCTCCAAGGATGGGGGCTCCACCACTGCCCTGGGAAGCCTGGGACGGGCCTGGACAACCCCAAAGGATGAGAAATGGTTCCTCAGGGCCAACCACAACCTCCCCTGGAACAGCTGGAGGCCATTTCCTCTCGTCCTGTCACTCGTTCCTGGGGAGAAGAGACCAACCTCCCCCTCACTCCAGCCTCCTGTCAGGGAGCTGTCGAGAGCCAGAAGGTCTCCCCTGAGCCTCCTTTTCTCCATGCTCAACCCCTCAGGTCCCTCAGTGCACTTGTGCTCCAGACCCTGCACCAGTTTCACTGCCCTGCTCTGGACAGGCTCCAGCCTCTCAATGTCCTTGCAGTGATCACCTGCTTCATGCAGAAGGCCCAGCGTGTCTGTCTTTCTCAGGTAAAATAATTTGTGCTCACATTCACTTTTTTTTCTGGACTAGTGAGGGAGGTCTGCAGCATTGTGGAGTGCACTGGAGGGGAACCTGTGGTTATACCGTAGAACACCATAACTCATGCTTACAGTGAAAGGCTGTCTTGCCCATTGCTTCCTGCGCCAAACGTGCAAGACGGTGATCTTGCTGCAGCCTCAGAGTGTGGCTTAAGCACTACCGAAACTACTTGGCTTTGGTTAATTTCCCTAAAGAGACTCATTCAGGTATGTTGAGTCAGTTAGACTGGCTTCGGCAAGAGCACGAGGTTCTGCAGGTGGATTGTTCTCCTCTGCTCCCAAGGGGAAGTACCACCAGTGGCACCGTATCTGCTCAATGGACTTAGTGGCTGGATGCATGCTGGTGCACCCCATGGATGTGGTGGCAGTCACCTGGCTGAATTCCCAGTTGCTGCATTTCCCAGTTCAGGTAGGAGCTAAGCAGAGGGGGTAGAAAGAGAAACACGTTCACTCAAGGAGGAGGGGAAGTGTCTTTCTCAGGGTAACTCCTCTGCAGTCTTCTATGAGACTTCCCTGGGAAGTCCTGGATCAACCCTTATCTTCAGAATCTCCTGCAGAAAGAGGAAAATGGCCCAGCACCTTCAAAACAAACAGGCGGACTGCAGCAGGTGGTAAACACCCGGGAGATGTGAACATCTTGGACTGGAGGTGCTGGTCCATTTGCACAAAAGGCTATGTCAGACTTTCCACTGGCTATGACAGGATTTGGATGAGGGCTGCAGCCAGTGTCAGAGCCCATGAACCAGAGCTTCTGTGTTGACCATGTGGCAGCTCCTCGCAGCAGCTGCGCACCCTGTCATCAGCCATTTGCCTGCAAAGGTGGGAATTTAAGAGGCCACTTAAACAGCCTCTTGATAAAGCAGCCTTGAAAATCTTCCAGTGTTGTGTTGTGGCTGTGGCTTGAGTCGCTCCTTCTGAATCTGCCCCTGACTGTCTCCTGGAGTAAATTCTGTGCTGAAAACCAAGACCAAGCCCCATCATATTTACTTTGAATATGAATTTTTAGTAAGAATGTCATCAGTGTCCTGGGTCCAACATGGTGGAACCA
>NW_010431956.1:0-1344 GCF_000710305.1 Buceros rhinoceros silvestris
CGTTTTTAGTTTCTTTACTCTTTATACATTAATTACACTACCTGTGAACCGAGTTTTCTGTAGAGTTCTGAAAACAAAGCAGCATCTGCTTCCCTTCTTTGTCGCACAACTATTATAAAAAAAGAAATATAGATTAAAAATTTGAAAGAAGTACAACAGTCATGTCTGAAATCATTTATTTGTGGTGATTTGGAAAACGTACCCAAGAAAGCTTAATGATGCTTAACTGTTTCACCCTATTTATTCACAGAGTTTTGTCTGGTTTTGCGTTATCTGCATTCCAGCCCTAAAAATTCTTGCATCAGAGGTGATGCAGTGTTAAATACATGTTTTTCTTACAGCAATCAAAATACACACCTTCTTTTAAAGTCTAGCCTACCACTCTGTAGGTTTAGGGGATTAAAAAATAACTGAAAGCAGAAATAGGTTAAAGAATGCTATAAAGCCCTTCCCAAAACTAGGTGTAATTGTTCCAATTTTAGGCAATAAAAGCAAGAAACAAAAAGAAGTAAAGCCTCTTGCTCAAAGTCAAGCAGAATCCCAAGGTCACACAATTTTAATATATTAAGAAAAGTAATAGTCTCAATCACTGCCAGTTATATAACGGAAGTCTTCGCTAAGACGAAAAACACCTTAGCCAATGTGACGCCCATCTACAAGAAGGGCTGGAAAGAGGACCCAGGGAACTACAGGCCTGTCAGTCTGATCTCAGTGCTAGGGAAAGTCATGAAGATCATCTTTAGTGACATCATGTAGCATGTACAAGACAACCAGGTGATCCGGCCCAGTAAGCATGGGTTTATGAAGGGCAGGTCCTGATCTCCTCCTATGACAAGGTGACCCACTTAGTGGATAAGAGAAGAGCTGTGGATGTTGTCCTACTTGGACTTTAGTAAGGTCTTTGACACCATTTCTCGCAGTATTATTCTGGAGAAACGGGCTGCCTATGGCTTGGATGGGTGTGCTCTCCACTGCAGAAAAAACTGGCTGGATGGTCGGGCCCAGAGAGTGGTGGTGAACAGAGTCAAATCCAGTTGGTGGCCAGTTACCAGTGGCGTCCCCCAGGGATCAGTGTGGGGGCCTGCCCTCTTCAACATCTTTATCAATGATCTGGAGGAGGGGATCGAGTGCAGCCTCAGTCAGTTTGCAGATGACACCAAGTTGGGTGGGTGTGTCAATCTGGCTGAAAGTCGGGAGGCTCTACTGAGGGATCTGGGCAGGCTGGCTCAAGGGGCTGAGGTCAACTGTATGAAGGTCAATAAGGCCAAGTGCCATGTCCTGCACTTGGATCACAACCGCCCCCTGCAACACTACAGGCTTGGGGAGGAGTGGCTGGGAAGCTGG
>NW_010431956.1:1472-8081 GCF_000710305.1 Buceros rhinoceros silvestris
AACCCCCCCCTGCAACACTACAGGCTTGGGGAGGAGTGGCTGGAAAGCTGCCCAGCAGAAAAGGATCTGGGGGTGTTGGTCAACAGCCGTTTCAATATGACCAGCAGTGTGCCCAGAGGACCAAGAAGGCCAACAGCATCCTGGCTTGTGTCAGCAATAGTATGGCCAGCAGGAGGGGGAAGGGATTGTCCTCCTGTATTCAGCACTGGTGAGGCTGCACCTCAAATACTGTGTTCAGTTTTGGCTCCCTCACTTCAAGAAGGACTTTGAGATGCTGGAGTGTTTCCAGAGGAGGGCAACAAAGCTGGTGAAAGGTCTAGAGCAGCTAGACTATGAGGAGTGGCTGAGGGATCTTGGGTTGTTTACCCTGGAGAAAAGGAGGCTAATGGGAGACCTTCTAGCTCTCTACAACTACCTGAAAGAATGCAGAGAGGTGGGGGTTGGTCTCTTTTCCCACATAACAAGTGACAAGACGAGAGGAAATGGCCTTAAGTTGTGCCAGGGGAGATCTAGGTTTCTTTACAGAAAGGGTTGTAAAGCATTGGAACAGGTTTGCCCAGGTAGGTGGTGGAGTCTGCATTCCTGGAAGTGTTTAACAGACGTGTAGATGTGGTGCTGAGGGACATGGTTTGGGGACCCTGGCAGTGCAGGGTGAATGACTGGACTCGATGATCTTAAAGGTTTCTTCCAACCAGATGACTCTATGATCTTCAAGCTTTAAGATGTCTTCAGAAAAGCTACATTGCATCAGAAAGATCCACGTTTTAAAAAAAGATAAACCAAAAACATCTGAAGAAATTTTAATAATAAAAAAATTCTACTGAATGTGAGAAATGTTAAATCAACATCAAAAGCCATCCCTAAGTACACTTTGCCAAATAAGTCACTTCCTGCATAGTGACTCTAAAATAAATGCAAAGTTAGAAGGCTGTATACAGTCACTTGTTCAATGATCACCAACGTCAGCCTACAAGCTGAAGCTGGGGAGAAGGAAGATGAGGGAGACAGCACTCTTCAAAACTCCTGGCAACAGCCCAAAGAATATAAGCTGTGCTGTCTAGTACTAGCCAAACCATGTAGAAACTCATCATGCAGAAAGTGTATATTGTAGATTCCAGTGTTTTGGAGATGCATCTAGAGAAATCCTGATTGGCTTTTTTGCCTAGCAGCAAGTCATGGAAGCTCTGCATTAGCAAAAAATACGCAAGTACTTAAAAACAGTTATAACCACTGACTTCAGTTACCCTGATTCAATCTCTCTGAATATTCAAAGCTCAAATAAAAAACTATAGTTTTATTAGCATATTTCAAGTAATTATTTCTGGACATTCTACTGTAGAGCTGATAATCTGCTAAAAGCAGTATTTGGCTTTTCAAGATGAATACATCATATTCCCATTGGATTCACACAGTGCAGCACAGAGCAACAATGGAAGGTAACTTCAACATAACTTACACTGTCATGGTCTAACGTTTTGGTTTTGAGAAGGTGGTTGCAGAAAACTTGTAGAGAAACCAAAGGCAAGAAATATCAGGTAAGTCACAAACAATTCCATCAATTCCCAGGATGCTGATTTAGCAAGTTTGTGTGAAAGTGTAATATTTCTAAAGTGCACATCATGAAAATACCAGTCTTCTAAAAATAACTACGAACTCAAAAAGTCTGAGTAACGATTAAAATGAAAGGAGTACAATATTAATTTTCTGGTAGCTAAGGTACGAAGTAAATAGCAGCAAGGAAAGTCTAAGCTGAGCATTCAGAAAAATCTGAGCTGTGAACATAAATAGGAATAAATAAATAAATAAATACTCAGGAACATTAACTAGGGAATTATGGAATTTCCATCATGAGATTTTCAGGGGGTACACATTAATAAGAGATTACATAATCATCTGGCAGAGTCGTCCCATTTTTGGAGGAATAAACTGATCAAATAACTTTCTGAAGAACTACCATTCCTATTTCTAAGAAGGAAACAGAGATGCACTCACGCTCTTTCTTGATTTTCTCTGCTACAAGAAATTCATCGCGTTCAACAGTGGGAGCAAAGTTGCTTCCAATAACTCTCACTGCATACTGAAACTGTTGGGCTGCATCAGCTGAAATAAAAAAAAGAAAACTCTCAGTTAAGCAGAGTGTTAAAGTTCTATTTAAATAAATAAATAAATAATTAGACATGAGATGACATTGCTGTGGCTGAATCCAGTGTAAATGTACCTGGCTTAAACCAGATAATGATATGCTATAATCCTCAGACACAGATCTAACCAGAGGGCAGTAGTGTGCTTTACCAATGAGCGTACTGTCAATGCACTCCAAACATACTCACCTGTATACACTTTGCAAAATAACTGCACTTCAGTTTGTGAATAAGCCTTTCTTACTCTGTGCTGGTGGAAGATGCACTTAGCCCCTAACCAGCTATTATAGAGCATTACACACTTCAACTGCATCTGCCCTTCCCCAAGACCAAAATGCTGTAGGACTTGGCACAAAGTCACACAGTTCAGCTCAGCTCCCACACAGGAACATTAAAGCCACATTCACCAAAAACACTCTCTCACCACGTTCCTAAACTGGCTTATCCTACATGTGGATCTTTACTCAGATATCCACAACAGTGTTTTTACCAGTTTACATGATCTTTTTGGAACAATTTACATGGTTTCGCCACTTAGGTTCAAAGCTAGCTCTGAGACATCAGCATCATATCCCGACACATAACACAGATATTCATGTAGAGTTTAGAAACCAGTGACATCCCTCCACTACTCCTTCCTTGTGCAGTAACCCTATTTTTAATATTGTTGCTGTACAGTACTGTTTTAGTGCAAGTATTTCTGCTTTCTGGAAAGATAAACAGTCTAGTAACGCTGAGACAGGGCCAGGTCAGTATTAATGCTTCTACTGGATAGTCACATTGCCATTTATTGGCCTGAAAACCAACTGAACAATAACCCTACACATGTCAAGCACCCTTACAAAATGTCAGGTAAATTTCTACTGCTCATAACATGAGGGGAAAGCTATATAATGAAAAGTAAGCGTAAATGTGTCACGTCAGTTATTTGAACCCTTACACTTGCTGACTTCAGAAAAAAAACCCATCTAAAAATTCTGCATATTAGGTCTGGTTTGTATATAACAATTATGTGTAAAAATGCAAACTCCTCACATTTATTTAGTCAGTTAGGCAGTCAACTTTCAGAAAAAAATGCAGAGTAATGCAGTGCCCTGCATTCAGCTAGGATAGGGTTAGTTTCCATAGCCAGGATAGCCAGACCGAACCAGCCAATGGGATATTCGATACCATACTGTGTCATGCCCAGTGTAGATATAAGGCCAGGCTGGGCCAGAGGCGGGAGTTTCAAGCAGAGCATTGTGTATCACTCCTACCGCAGCAGTGATAGGAGTGAGAGAAAGCAGCTGTGTGGTGCTTAGTTGCCAACTGGGTTTAAACCACCACAGCCCTTTTTGGTGCTCAAGTAGGGCACAAGGGGCTAAGCTAACAACAGAGTTGACCCAAGCATATTAAAACAATTTTGCTATATGCACTTTGAATGCTAGTTAAGTAGTCCATGGTTACCATGCTTGTCCGGTTGCTCACGTGGTGGTGTTCTATAAATGCCTGTGGAGATGTTTATCATCTCTGGGAGATGGATCAGGACTGTCATGTTGTTATATTGGATATTGACAACCTGTGGTACAATTATACCACTGGCTATGAGGTTAATTTGGTATTTATATGCAGCATCGTTAATTATTAGTAACCTCACCCAACTTGCGGGCAAGACAGCTGTTGAGAATTTTGAATACCCTTGGAATGCCCAGGCCAGTTTGAACTTACTGTTACACCTCTTGAATCTTGGAGTCTCAAGTCTTGTTTAGGGTTACACAGAGAGGTGTTTGGGTTTTTTTTTTTTGTTTTAAGCATACCACCCAGAGATTTGCTCCAAGGCTGGAGACTTAGGAGTAGCAGTGGGAGAGTGTGGGAGAATATGAACAAGTGCCTGGGACAGAGGTCCTCTACAATCTTTTGGAATTTTACCCCTGAGTAAGTGCAAGATTCTGACATACTAGTGAAATACTTAGGAAAAGTATGTTATCAGCTGGGCAACTCCAGAGAGGCACAAATCACAGCAATGTGCTGGGGCCTGGCCCATGCCTACCGAGTCCTGTTCAACACTATTTAGTGCCCTCAAGAGGAAGAGAAAGCCTCTGGACCTAAAAACAGAGCAGTGGGCACTGTGACTACTCCAATCCCTGTGACAAGCACTGTGTGGCTACTCAGACCCCAGTGGCAGGTGCTGCCACTGAACCAGAGAACCAGCCCAGAACTGATGGTAACAGTCACTCCTATACAGAAAAAGAAATATACAAAAAAAAAAAAAACCCTCTGCTTAGTGAGGAATGATGACAAACCAGGGCCATCACAAGAACAGCAGGAAGAGGCAAAGCCAGAGGTGATCACCCCATCCCTTTCCCTGAGTGAGTGGCTGAAATCCTTTTGCTTGTCTCGCAAATCAGTGTATTGTTACCTGGCTGCTCTGGTGCTGGGATAATGGGGCCAGTAGTTTGGAATTAGAGGGTAAAGAAGCCAAGCAGCTGCGATCTCTGTCCAGGGCAAGGGGCATCGACAAGGTGATTGGAAGACAGACACAAGCCCTCAGCTTCTGGAGGCAACTTCTGACAGGTGTGAAGGAAAAGTACCCCTTCAAGGAAGATGTTGGATGTCATCCAGGAAAGTGGACCATCATGGATAGAGAGGTGTCTAGTACTTGAAGGAGTTGGCTGTGCTGAAGGTGATTTATAACAATCTGAATAAGCAGCTACCTACAGACCCAGATGAAGCCCAGCATGGGGCTAGGAGTCAATTATTGATTAAATGCATGAAAATTTACAGAAATCTATGGAATGGAGAAATTTTAAATCAAAATGTGCTACATTCTTTTTGAATGTCCATTTTTTACTGTCTTGCAGTATAAATCCACCTACTGGTCCTAATCTACTAGAACACAATTGCAGACCAGCAAACATTAACCAGTTTACACAAAGAGTACTTCACACCATCAGGAAAAAAGCCTGTTCAGACAGAATCAATACTATTTAAGAATATTTGACATCAGCCTACAGAAGGAGCAAGGGCATCATTGTACTTTGAGGAAAATGCCAATATCCAGGCTACTGTAAAGCCATAAATCTGCATGGCTTAAATGCCTCCCAGAAAGAATAGTTGTACTGGTAGACTAAGCAACCTTGCATTTGCAGTAAGGACCTGTAAATATAAATATAAAATAATTTGATATAATGTTATACTATAATCCTTAGACAAACATCCAACCATAGGGCAGTAACGTCCACTTTACCCGTGAGCATGTCATCAATGCTATACTAAATCAAATGCTGATGCTATAATAAATATGTTAATATTGATAGCTTAAACTGAAGTGATGAAAAGTTCAGCTTAAAGTACTCTGAAAGGCCACCAAAAAAAAAGAAAAAAAATCAAATACTGGCACTAAGTTATCCCAAATGATAGTAAGAGTTTTATCTTCCATTAATTCCTGAACTGTGTACCTACAGCAGTTAGGCAAGAGCTAGGGTTTTCTAGTAATTCTTACTTATTTTTGGCATGTTGTTTAGTGACTTAATATGGGCTACAAATTAAAATTAAAATTGCCAAAAGAGTTCCAGGTCAAGCATCTAGTATGAATTAAAGTCAAGAGAACGATCAAGGTTTGCTATCAAAGTACTTTATCAGTTATGACATTTATCTAGACTAAATAACAAATTCCTTCACTGACTAACCACCAAAACGCAGGAGAGAATAGATCTCCTGTAAGCTAGTTCAATACAAGTTACAGAAAAATATAAAAAGAAAAAAACAATTTTTTAAAAACCCACAAATAGATGTCATCTTAAAAAACCCAACACAAAACAAACACAGACACACGCTCCCCAGCCACAACAAGCCCCTACAGTTCCTACTCACTCATTAGATGCATTACCCTGGTTTTCTAAGGAAAATTATGTTCTGAAATTAACTTTTATGCTCACCCGCACTACCCTATTGCTTAGATGTCGCCCTTTTCCTTTTTTTTTTTTTAAAACAAATTTGATAGATACCAAGTTAAACAGGTTTCATAGAAACTGGGGACTGATAGAACAAACATCCAAACAACTCCCCAGCTGAAATACTGCAATGGTTAATTATTCCCTCTGATCTTCCTACATGGAATTAGTGATATCAAGTACTGCCTCCTGCACAGACCCTAGCCAGCAAGCACCAAGGAACAGAGACCTAGAGGATGAGGACAGAGGCACTTCTGAGGAGAGCTACAGGGAATAAAAGTACATGCCGGCAGTACTGTGGCTGAGGAATGCAGGGGGGTTACTGAAGTCTTCTCAGACTTGCAATACAAATCCACAGGGAATAAAGGGAATAAAGACACACTTAACTTTAGTGGATGAACTTATTTCCTATACATTTATGATCTTGCAGTATAACACAGTACATTTATCTTAATAAGAGTGTTGAACAAGAAAATACGTAGTTAATTTAAAAAAAAATCTGCTACGTGTGGACATTATTCATTCAGCTGTTCCTG
>NW_010431956.1:8158-17334 GCF_000710305.1 Buceros rhinoceros silvestris
TCCTGCTGACTTTTCAGTACATGCTATGATTTACATTGTGATTATCAGTAAGCTTAATACTTGGAAAAAATTTAAAAATCAGAGCATTATATTTTATTTGTTCACACTGAACAACAATGCACAGTTTTCCACACAAGTAATGCTATATTTACTGTGTTTATTCATTTTAAAAAAATCTTCGGTTTCTGAACAAAATCATTTATATCAGAGTTTCAAAAAGATTTAAATGCTATGTTTCCCCTCTGTTGTTCTCTGCATTTTTAGGGGTTTAGATTAAATACAAGTGAACCAAGCTCCACACATGACAAATCAAGTGGGTTTAGAGTCCTTAATCACCTGATGAGATAATTACAAAATCCAGCAAAGATGTATACAGAGTCTCTAGGGACACTCTGGAATTTCATTTCTCCAGAAGAATTGATTCAAAAAGACTGCTATACATTGCCACATGTTTGGGTGGGGTTTTTTTGGTTAATGAATTTTGAATAGGGATTTACCTCAAAATAACAGATGATGATAACGGACTTTGCCATTTGCGTGTTTTCCAATCTGCCTGACACAACTTTTTAAAAGACTACCAGTGCTTCTACTTCTGCAAGGCAATACTGATGGCAAGACTGAGAGACAAAAAATACCACGTGAAAGTTTCTGGACAGAAACCTTGAAAATTTAAACCTAAGTCCTCAATCTAGTAAAAAACGCAACAGATACATTATTAACAGTAAGCAGCAGGATTTTTTCCTATAATGGGGAAGTTTTAAGATATATAACCTTCCATAATAACCTTCTATTTCAACACCAACCATAGCAAGACTACTTGAAACCCAGCAACTTAGTACAATCTCTTCCATACTGCCCTAACAAGGCAACTGAGAAAGGCCTCTAGTTAAAAGTCTACAATTACATCCAAAAAAAATTCTCATTATTAAACCTGTTACATTAACAATTTGGAACAAAGTTATCTGTTCTTTACACATACAGATTTGCACTAGCAATTCAAGAACATCATTGCAAGACTGTCTATATCACATTTTATTCAGATTTTCATGCTTTATTCATACCAAAGAAAACTCCCTTCTGTGGGAGAAAACTCCCTGCTATGGGTCTGTAAAATAACTTCAGTATCTAAAGGGAATAAATAACTTAATACAGATATTTGTCAGTAAAATAAAGATTCACGTAGTTTATAATTAAAATAGACACATTTAATTGCTTCTCTCCTCAAAGAGCAACCATTATGACAGGAGATGGGCTTAAAATACACAGCTATCTATGTATGTGTACATCCTTCTTCATCAGAAAGTGATTAGAGCATGACTTCATTATATAACAGTATGCTCAATGTATCTGATGCATGAAATTGATGCAGCTGTTTGTGGAGTAAGGGGGGAAACCAACACTTGTTTTCCAGAAGTCTGATCAGAGCAGTGAATGCAGAGCAATCAATAATTAACAGAGATCTATACTCCACTCAGCCATTCAAAACTTTCCCACAAAAATGCAGTATTAAAATTTAATTACTTCAAAAGATAACAACACTTCAAGCTTCAGAAAATACAAGTGTAGGACACGGAAAAAATATGGAAGCAATGCACAGGAAAAATTTGATTGTAAAGAAAGTGAGGAGAAATAGGACAAGAGATACAAGTTTAAAAGAAAAGTTCAAGGAGACGGTCGGCCAATATATTTCCAAGCAGCCAGTATTTCAGAGAAAATGCTGAAATTTAGCAAGTCTTTTGCTAAAAAGAAGCTTCTAACACTACCTATAATTTTAGGAAGTGAACCAAAATTAACTTTACAGTCTAAGACAGGTCTTCTAATACCATCGGCTATAGGTCTATAGGGGGTGGGAGGAAAGTCCTAAAAACCGAAGTATCAAATGAAACTGTGTTTGCTAACAGTCATATATTACGATTGTAGGAAACCTCGTTTCCTGGAAAGAAGACATTTGGTTATTTTAATTTCTCTGTGAGCATAATTTCTAAACTATAGGAGAATTCTAAACAAAGCTTGTCTAAGCTAAGCTGTAATGACTTTCTTTCTTGAAAGACTTCAGAGATTAGCAAACTCTGTCCACCATCCCTTCTTCCAGTCAGCTGTCTGTCATCCTAGACAACAGTTTTTCTTAAATGCAGATGCAAAATTATTGTAAAACAATTGTACTCTAAACTGCATTCAGAGGTCTAGGGGTGGCACTGTCCAGCTAACAACTACTGCTGTAAACTAGTCAGATACAGATGCTGCCATCTAACATATGCTGAAGTACCAAAAAACCGTAAAACAAAACAAAACCCAAAAAACCAAAACCAAACTGCCTCCTGTAACAAAGTGTTTGCTGAACACCTCATGTGCTACTGTTGCAAAACTAAGCCTGGAAGAAAAGCTGTAGAACTTGAGAACATTCTCAGGTATACCACGAGCAAATACAACAATGCTGCTGCACCTCCACAATTTTAACTACGTCAAAAGTTCCATATCAATATGAATTATCAACCCAGAGGAAAAAAAAAAAGGCAATTGCATTACTATGATGTTATATACTGATGAACTAAAATACTAATCTAGAAATGCCTTTAGTGTTACTATTTTGGTTTTGAAGAGAATCTGCACACATCACAGAAAAAAACCCTTGTTTCTGTGGAAAATATTGTCTGAGAAGGGCAATTTTAGGACCAGCCCAGTTACGAAGTATTCCTGAAAAAATTTCATTTTACATCAGTCTTTTGCTTCAGTCACCTCTCTTAAAACTCTCTAAGGTCATTTCTTTCAGAAGGAAAAATAACAGCAAAAACAAATTATAAAATATAAACATAAAAATATTCTGTTCACAAGTTTTTATTTGAAGCATTTTAAGTTTATTCTTAATTAACCATCTTTCCAGTCTCCACACTGGAAAAAAAAAAACCCAAAAACAACAAACCCGCAAAATGAAACCCAGACCACACACACTCCCATGTCTTTCCTTACGACTTGTCTACAAACTTTGAAGCACAGCACAGAAAACATAGCTATAGTGGAAGGTTTCCCTGCCCATAACAGTGGGGTTGGAACTGGATCTTTAAGGTCCCTTTAAGGATCTTTAAGGACCCAAACCATTCTGTGATTCTTTAATTTTGTTATTATTGCTGGGTCTTGTTGCATTGTCAGTAAACAGATTTATTTGAGCAATGTCCCACTGGACCATCAGCAGTTCGGTCACACAGTTTTCTCAGATCTTTCCATCACTATGAATTTTTGTCTAACTTGTCAACTTGCACTTGCTTCTGTTATTAGCAGAGGTAAAAACCCCTCCATATCTCCTTCTGAATTAACTGAACAGTCTCCCCCCCTTCATGAAATTTTAACATCTATTCCAACACTTCAGAGCTTAAAAACAAACAAAAAACCCTCCAGCAATAACAAACCCACCACTGACATTACAGAGATTAAATTAAGGCGATAGCATGGACTTCAGGTAGCAAATGGCTCTCTGAAGACTGAAATACTACCTTCTAGAACATGCACACCTTCAGAAGCGCTTTTGCAGACAATAATCTTTTTAGGATTCAGAACTAAACAGATGTAGCTTGAACGTTTACAGCAATACCATTTGATTCCATTGGAGGGACTAAGAGTTCTTACAACTGACAAGCTTGTATTACAGTCTACAAAGTCTGTGACTGCCAAAAGGTTTGTGAAAGACAGCTAAAAACAGGAAGCTTTTTGTCAGAAGGATAAAATTCACAGTCCAGAGAGGCATGCAAGCCTGTATAACTGCTGGAGTCAACAAATAAGAGGAAAAAAAATAAAAATCACAGAAATTACTGCACAGGCAGGCAAGCAAGCTCTCTGTAACATCAGCTATTAGTGTAAAAGTGAGGTGAATACCCTGGATAAACACAGAAAGATTGATAACACAAAACCAGTTCACTACTTAGACATTGTAAGGATATGAGGAAGAAAGAGGCCAGCAATGGCTCCAACTGCAGAGTGCAGAGATCCCTAACTAACCACAGTGGGTGACTGCAGACACACAGTGCCACAGGAAGGAAGCTTCAAGCCCTTACTCGAGGCCTACCTAACAGCACAGGGGCAAAGAGCTTTCAAAACTTAGTTCTACAAAAAAAGAGTTGAGGTAGATTTTTTTATTATTATTTTACATGAAATTCTTTCACATAACTCAGCAGACCTTGTAATGGCTTTCTCAGAGGCAGAGCTGTTTGTGAAAAGAACAGTAACCAGGCCTATGCAGCTGACTGATCCTGGAAACAAAGCAAGCCATCTACCTAGCAAATCATATCAAAAAAGGGTAAAGAGACAGAGGATAGCTCCACCGCTGGGAGCCTCTGCAGTCACATTCCATCAGAGCATAAATTCACTTAAACATAAATCTTTAACAAGTAGGGAAGGTGAAGGCCTTCTAAGGCCATCATGGGCCAAAATGAAAGAATCATTGATGGAGCCTGTTGTCTGCTGGGTTTATGGAGGACTTCAGGCATGGAATTGCAGAATGTAGACACAGATGCAGAGTAAGACCACTCATCCCACATTAGCTATAAGTGCACTATTATGAAACAGACATTATATAAACAGAATCCTTCAGCTCCTTCTGAAGCCGTAGCTTCCTCACAAACATTATAAAACTCAAATGCTGAGAAGGAGCATAGCCAAGTACAAGTATAAACTCAGGGAATGTACAGGCAGGAAAAATGATCATTGAAAGGGTAATGGCTTTAAACTGAAACAAGGTGGACTTACATCACATGTAAGGAAGAAATTCTGTATTGTGAGGGTGGTGAAACACTGGAACGGTTTGCCCAAAGAGGCTGTGGATGCCCTATCCATGCAAATATTCAAGGCCAGGTTGGACGGGCCTTTGAGCAACCTGATCTAGTGGAAGGTGTCCCTGCCCGTGGCAGGGGGGTTGGAACTAAATGATCATTAGGGTCCCTTCCAACCCAAACCATTTTACAGTTCTATGAATCTGAACTCCTTTTTATTACTTACCCGTTACATTTCACTGAATTACATCAGTGCCTCAAATCTTACTAAAGCGCTTATTCCAGGAAGATAACAAAACCTAGGGTTTCAAGAAATTCACAGCAGGCAAACCACACAAATGGTTAAAGATGGCTGTTTATACCTAGCTTCAGCTTCTTGCTACTAATTTTTACTGGAATTTTCTCTAATAAATGTAAAGATCTCTTAAGTATTTCAGCTTTCTTCCCCAAACTCTGCAGAAGTAATTGATCATAATAAATTACTTAACAAAAACTAAACTGGTAATACTTGTAAAGTACATGTATATACAAAGCAGCCTAACTTCAAGAGTACACAGGAAAGGAGGAAGCTCCATGTAGACCACTAAATACACACAAAAACCATACTACAAACTTACCCTGTGCTGAAAGAAAATTAGAGTTACAAGCCTGAAAAACAGCAAGACACTAAATACCTTGTCTGGTACCTTCCTTACCATCCAGAGATACATGCATCTACCTCAACACACAGGATGCTGGTGCTAACAAAAATTCCCTTATTGTCTCTAGTTGTGCCTTGGACACAGAAACCAGGAGGAAGACAACCACCACACACGTTTCATGACTGAGATTTCTTCCACAGGCTTTTTGATTTATCAGTCTCTATGCACTTTAAATCAACAGCTGAGCTGATGACAAACACACATACTAGAGCTGACCATTTCAAGAGAAGTCATATCACAGAAGGGTGCCAGAGACCATTATCATCATGGCTTGGCTTCGCGGACGAAGATTTGGGAAGGGCTTTACCCACGCTTACTGCAAGCGCACTGATGGCTGAAAAGGCCAATGCAGGATAGGCAAGTCCGGTTGCAAAAATCACAGCGGAAGGTCTTGCACCTTTTCATCTGCTGTTTCATCCCTCGCCTGTCGCTACAGGGCTTTGCAAACATGAGTGCACCCTTTGGGCCTGCACAGTGAATTTTTTAGGTGAGGCGCAGCGTGTGCAGAACTGGCTCCACCCTTTACACCTGAGGTTCATCTGCCAGGGCCTAGTGAGCTTGGACGGTGACAGCGAAGTCCTCAGGTTGTAGGTTTGGTTAGAGTATCCTTCTCTTAGATGGATGCCTTACAGGGCTAAACGAGCTCCATCTGCCCGGGTTTGGAGTCAGAGTTGTCCTTCTCCTAGGATGGTTGCCCAAAGGCTAGTGAGCCCATCCTGCCCGTGGACACACTTAGTCTGACCCTTCAGTTGAGACCTGTCTGGCCAGGGAGACCCCACCGGAGGCACATGCCACCACCAGCACAGCTCTCAACCTCACAAGGGCACACAAGCTCCTTCCCCACAACCCTCAAAACACACAAATAAAGAGCCAGGTAAGGAAGGGCTTCCTATCTGTCACATGCATAAAAATGTGTGTGATGATAAACGTGGCAGACAACACATACATACTACTTTTTTTTCGAAGTTGTTACTTCAAAGAAGCCAGCAGATAATCCACAAGTGAACTGAGGTAGTGGGCTACAGGTTACACACAGCAGCTTACCAGAATTTAGGGCAGAATTTCCTCTTTCATTAGTCATGCACACAAGAGATTTTAGTTACATTAGTAGAATGCCAGCACAAAAGAATAGATTCAACATTTATTTAAAAAAAAAAATCCAAAAATCAGAGTTTATGGCCTTACAAAAGACTTAAACATGCAATCGAGAGGGAAAGGATTTTGGAAAACAAAACAAAAGCAGTTAACAGTGGTTGATCACAGAATCATTTAGGTTGGAAAAGATCCTTAAGATCATTAAGTTCAGCTGATCAACAGAATGTTTCTGTGAAGGAGTCCCTGCTCAACATTTCAGCAAAGACAAAGAGATTCCAACTTGTTGCCAACTCTTCCAAGCTTCTTGGATGAGTCACAGAATCACAAAATAGTTTGCGTTGGAAGAAACATTCAAAGATCATCTAGTCTAACCCCCCCTGCCGTGGGCAGAGACATCTTTCACTAGAACAGGTTGCTCAAAGCCTCGTCCAACCTGGCCTCGAACACGTGCACAGATGGGGCATCCACAGCCTCTCTGGGCAAACTGTTCCAGTGTCTCACCACCCTAATCACAAAAAGTTTCTGCCCTAGGTCCAACTTAAACTTACTCTCTTTTAGTTTAAATCCATTGCTCCTTGGCCTGTCACTTTGGGCCTTGGTAAAAAGTCTGTCACTCTTATAAGGGGGAGCCTTCTCTTCTCCAGGCCGAAGAACCCCAGCTCTCTCAGTCCTTCACAGGAGAGGTGTTCCAGTCCTCTGACCATTTTCATGGTCCTTCTCTGGGCCTGCTCCAAGAGGTCCATGTCATTCCTGTACCGTGCATCCCAGAGCTGAACACAGAACTCCAGATGAGGTCTCAATAAAGCAGAGTACCTGGGGCAAATCACCTCCCTCAACCTGCTGGCCACACTTCTTTTGATGCAGCCCACGATATGGTTTCTGGACTGGAAACATACAATGCAAGCTCATGTCCAGCTTTTCATCCACCAGCACACTCAAGTCCTACTCTGCAAAGCTGCACTCAACCCATTCATCCCATATTCTGTACTAATATCCAGGACTGCCCCAACTCAGGTGCAGGACCTTGCACTTGGCCTTACTGAACCTCATGAGGTTCAGATGGGCCCAATCCTCACTGAGGGTGTGCTCAGTCCCACTGTCTATATGATTAATAAAGATATTGACCCACATGAGACCCAATACAGACCCCTGAGGGTCTGAGAATTCGTCACAAAAAGACAAAATACTTGTAAGCATGGGATTCCTGTGTTATTGCTAGGACTAGAGATTTCTTGAGCTGGCATCTTGAGTCTGGCTGAAAGACAGACTCCTGTGAAGATAAGTTGGCTCTGTTTTGGCTATGTGAAGAAAGCAAGCAAATGTTGAAGGTCCTAGTGAAGACCTTTGCCTAATTAACTGCAAATTTAATATTAAAAATTCAGGGCCCTAAATATGCTAAAGAGCCAAAATCAGTATACACTAAACATATATGACCATGTTATTCAACTCTCCACCCAAATCATGCTAAACATCACCTAAGAGTCCGAGACAAACAGAGTTAGGGTATAAAAAGCCAGGAGGAGTAATAGCTGGCTGGGGGGAAAGGCTGAAGACCCAGCAGGGATGGTTGATGGGCTGTACTCCTCTTCCTCCACCCCAGACATGGATACCTTCTTGGTAAGAACTGCACTCTCACCGTATAGATAAAACACCCTGCATTTTTGCTGCATTACTATTACACACATATTAGTTATTAGCGCTACTGGTGTGAGTGCATCTATCAACAGCAATTCTGAATCCACTGTTGCTTTAATAAACTTTCAGTATTTTTATTGGCTTTGCAAAACTGTTTCAGTGCAAGTCCTTCTGGACTTTGGCAGGCAAAAGTTAAACTCCTACCTTTAATGCAACAGAGGGACCATTGGTAACCATTTGTTACCAATATCCAGTTCGACACTGACTGCAAGTCTTTGGATGTGGCCATTCAACTAAGTGGTTCATCCATTACACTTGTATCTTTCCAATTCAGAGACAAGGATGGTGTGTGAGACCATAAAGTGCTGTCACCAACAAATATTAACACAGTTTGAGAAAGACAGACAAGTATATTTGCACCTTGTCATTCATTTTTTAGACTGCTAAAATATCAGTAATTCACGTATAGACCATGTTTTATTCACTTTGAATCCAATTCTCCACAGGAGATCAATACTCAAAATCATTAGTTACTGTCACCTAGAAACACCTAAAGTCACTCCTGGTTACCCTGTCAGAAAATAGTGGCATGAAGGGAGAAAAAAAAAAAAACCACACAAAAGATTTTAAAGCCACTACTATTAAGGAAAAAAGCCAACTCTCATACAAGAAAATAGATACCACAAAAGCCATGCTATGAATTTGTTTAGTGAGCAATGCTTATAAATGCATATAAAAATTTAAAAAGAAGACTTAGCAAATGCACCTCTTCCTTTCCAGCCTCCAACTGCTTACTAAAATCAGTCTTTGCCTTTACTGCAAGAGATAGAAACTTACGCAAACAGGCAAGAGATTCATTCATTCCCTTGCTGGAGGATCACAGCAGCATCTAGTCGCAGAGGACCTGTACAGGACCTAGCAGACGCCAATGACTCGGCTTGAGCAGGCGCTGGAGGAAGGCGGAGATCCCCGAATGTGAACACGA
>NW_010431957.1:0-332 GCF_000710305.1 Buceros rhinoceros silvestris
GCACGGCTGCAGGCAGTGGGTCCTGCCGCTTTACTCCTGTTTACAGAAATGGGAATTTGCATGATGAAAATAACCTGGGACGGATTTTGATTTTACTGCCCTTGGCAGAAGGCTTGGAAAAAAACGGTGCATAGTCAATTACTGGAATTTTTAAACACAAATAATATTTTATGTGATCAGCAGGCTGGCTCAGGGCCTGGGCACCGCGCTCCAACGGCACTTATGAAAGGAACAAGCCATCAATTGTGCTGCCTCGCACAGGAGCCTGTGGGCAGGTGCAGCCTGTGTTGACCTTAGCACACACAGCCCTCTCGGCTCCCCTTACCCATGCG
>NW_010431957.1:430-12152 GCF_000710305.1 Buceros rhinoceros silvestris
TAACCCATGAGGTATGGGCCAGAGATTTGCGAGGCTCAGATTTGGCTCTTGCTGCCTTGTGCTGGCTGGAAGTGTCTTCTCTCCCTCTCTTTTTCCACCAGGTACCTGGAGAAGCATCATCTCTCAGCAGACACAGACAAGGCGGATGCACGAGGCTGGTGGTACAGAGCGAGGCGCCGACCATCGCACCTCACCGGAGCCACCCTGGAGAGCCTGGGCCCGTCCCCGTGGTAGCTTCTGAACCTGTCGCTAGCAGTGAAGGGGTTAACCAAAGCAGGGGCCCCATGCATTTCCCCCAAATCCCCACCATCCTGGCAGGCTCCCCAAACCAACAGTCCTGGGACCTCATTCCCAGAAACGCTCGAGCCGGGAAGGCGGGTTCCGGGAAGGACCTGCACAAGCCAGTGAAGCTGTAACGTGGTGCAGGAACCTCCCTGGCAGCTCCAGCCCCTCCCGGGACGTGTTACTGGGATCAAGGGAATTAGGGGAATTACACTCCCCTCGCTGTTAGGCAGCTGGGGTGAGGACAAGCAGCGAGACCGTATCAGCAGGCTGCGAGTTGTGTTTATCCATTGAGGTACTTACATGGCTTCTATCCCCAGAGAGTGAGAGCGAGTGAGATGACTTAGGGAGGCAGAACAATATTAATTCATTAATTTATCACAAATACTTTTTATTTTAAAGCGCTGGGCAGTGAAAGGGCTTTGAATTTCCAGGACTATTGCCAGTTTCCTCCATCCCTGCCGTACTGGCTTTAAAATCTTGTCCCACGGGTCCCCTTGGCAAACACTCGGCTGTACGGTGCATTCAGCGCGGCTGCTTTCTGCAGCCCTCTGTGAAACCGCCCTGGAGGACTGGAGCCCTGCAGCAGCCAGGCTGTGTGTGTAAGAGCTGCTGGCAGAGGCTGGAGGGTGCGATCCCTTGGCAAAGTGACCACCTCTGACTTCAAACAGCTTCAGTTAACAACGATGAAGATGAAGATGCTAATCGCCTGCCTGCTTTGTTCAGAAAGAGGCTTTAAGAAAAAAAAAACAGTGCTATTGTTGTTCCAGGGCCAAGGGGAAGAAAAATTCCTTCCCGGTTTAAGGATCTCTAACACCTGGGTAGAGTTTCACTTCTCTCAGCTGCCTGCTGCAAGGTTTGATAGCTACTTCCTAAGAACCCAGGGCTGGATCCAAAGCTCACCAAGGCAGCCGGATTCTTTCCATTCATCGAACACCGATCAGACCTTCCCTGGCTGATTCGGAACCGTTTGCCGCCTTGAGTGTGTGTGTACATGTAGGAGTGACAGGCTGTTTTCAAGCAGCTTCTTGAATGACTTTTTCACGTACGCTCAGCTGGGGCAAAAACCAATGGCAAAGGAGCTCCCTGGGAGTTCCCGCGTGGTGGTGGCATTGTGCGGGGGCTGTCGCGTTCACCTCTCCCAGCTGAAGACACAGACGAGCGTTTCTCCCTGGCACGCTCCAAGCCCGCTCTGTGCCCTGGGAAGCCTCTGCCATCAGCCAGCCGGGGCTGTGGGGAGGAGGAGGCTCTCTGGCACATCAGGCGGGCTGTGCAACGCGCTCGTGGCCTCTCTCCAGTAGATTCCAGCTGTTTGTTCTCAGCTGGCGCAGGTGAAAGCTGCTGGGACTCTGCAGGAAGCGGTCTGGGTGACTAAGCTGGATGATCTCCTCCGTGGTGCACTCTGGCCGGGCCGCAGGGACTGCGCAAGCCCTGTGCTCACTGTGCCTTTCTCCACCCCAGCTGCACTGACGGTGTCCGAGTGTCGCTGTTCCTTGGATGGGATTTCTTGGCCAGCTCCAGCTATTGCAGAAGCTACAAAGTGTTGCAGGAAGAGCCATGTGAACCCCCTGGCCTGGCTGAAACTGTGCTCCTCCCTGTCCCTCCACCAAATCCCTATGCACTCCTGGTTGCTACGAGCTGCTAAACAGATGCTGCAGTGCCCCCAGCGAGGGCTGCATCTCATTAGGGGAAGAAATGAACCCTTTCAACAGCGGTCACAATCTAGGAAGGCTTTGGGATCTGTCCAGACCTTAGTGGTGGTCAGCAAAGGCTGACTCTACATCCATAAAAGAGGCTTTGGGTCCCAGAAACTCAACATAAGGCCGTCTTTGAGGGACTGCGACAACATCTGAGCTGGCTTGGGGAAAACAGCTGGGAAGGAAGGCGGCTGAACAACAGGTCACAGACATCCTTGCCCACCCCAACAAGAGTCTTGGCAAAAGCGGGACCCCTGGAGCGGCCTTCTTCTCTTTGCAGTGTCCCAGCCTTGCTGGACTTGCCCACAGCACAATGAGGTGACTGAATTCCATGGACTGGCTGCCCTGTGCTGGGATGAGTACACGTGCAGCTAAGTCCGTGGTCACTGACGTGCCCCGTGTGCCTGGTGGGTACGGAAGGACCTGGGTCCAGGGGCACAAAATACAGAGTGAGGTTTGTCTCCTGCATCCTGTGGGCTCGGCATGGGCAAACCTGCCTGTGGCTGTGCCATGAGTCTATCACAGAACAGAGCGTGCTGGGCACTGCCATGCTGCCGGTGCCCGTGCCTCCCTGCCACGAACTCCCTGACAAGTGCATGTCCCCCGTGCACAAGCGTGTGCGCGCCCAAGTTGCTGCTCATGCCCGCACGTGCGTGTGTGCGGAGCCTGTGAGCCTCCACGGATAAACACAGCGGCAGGGAGAGCGCTTGCAGCCCCCAAACTTGGCGTTCCCAGTGCAGCGCAGTTGCAAGGTTAAGTAAATATCTGACTGCGAGCTGAGGAAATGAGTCAAAAAACATTGAGAGAGAAGAAACCCAGATCTCCGGAGAGATGAACTCCATGCACAGCCTGTCCTTACTGTGACTACGTGTTCCTGGTCTCCCTTCTCCCAACCAAGCCTTCTGAACCTGCTTCTCTTCAAACGGCCACAAACTCCCGATGCCAAGGGGACAAGTAGGAGACAAAAGGGCCAGCCGGCTCCCTGCAACCACCCCACAGGGCTCTGCCTGCCTCTTGCATCCTTAGGCGGCATCCGCCGGGTGCGAGGAGGGGGTTGCATCGCTTCCCTGAACCACACTTTCATCTGGAACATGTTACAGCACGAGGAGTTCCCTGGTTTACCTGGGGAAATCCCAGAGCTGGGAAAACGTGCCCAGGTGATGACAACCCCCTCTCATTCTCTGACAACCCAAGGGGAAGCTGGTGAGCACTGTTTGAACGGCATCCAGGGAACGAGATGCAGCGTCTCCAAGACATCGGAAAAAAAGGCTGAGAATAAAACAAACCCGGCAATCATGCCTGATGGGAGAGGAATTGGATTCTGGCCTCCCCTCTGTTTCTCCCCTCCTCCCCCGGCCTTCGGGAGGACCCAGTTGAATGCAGCTGCTTAGTTTGGCTAATTGGCTCTGCCAATCAGGTCGGCTCACACAGCAGCTCCTGCCCAGGCCAGAGAAGTGTTAAATCGGAGGCACTGCTGGCGGGGAAAGCAAAGGTGACCGGCAGCTTCTGGTGTGGCTTGAGGAAGGCATTGAAGCTGAGGAGTTTTTAGATGGAAGCGGTGCTGGAGCTGGTCTCCTTGCTGTTTGATCCTCTGGTGCCTCAGTTTCCCTTTACCTAAGGAGACTAAGGCTGAGCAGAGGGACCCCAGGGGAGCTCTGCTGGCTGCAAAATCTAGGAACACAGAGCTGAAAAGCCCCATGTTTGCCTGGCCACACGGGTTTAAGGTTTCATTCTTTGTTCCATGCGAGGTCCTGGGGTCACTGCCCCCTCCTCTGGCAATGTGTGCTTAGAAATGCGGTACCAGACAAGAAGGAAACTTTCTCTTTCTCCTCTGGGCATGTGAGCGAAGGGTTAATCCAAGGAAGTGTTTGAGGAGGAGATGGCAAAGGTTGGCAGAGATCCCCCTCTGTGTCACAGGAAGGAAGCGGTTAAGCCGGAGGTGCCACCTGGGAAGCAGAAACAGGTCTGAAGATGCTTTGCCTGTTACTTCACTGTACAAACAGCCTTTCCTTCCTGTCCCCCAACACTCTCTCTCCGTGGTACACTAATTACCCAGAGCATGAACCAGACAGAAAGGAAAGAAAAAAGAAAGAAAGGAAGAACGGACAGATTCTGCTGCTCCTTTCTGCACGTGTTGAGATCTGGCGGCAGTGCAGGGAAGGGCCAGACGCTGCTGTTCTGTTTGCCCGAAAACAAAGGAGGAGAAGATTACGCTTGGATTTCGAGTTTATTTATGGCGAGATCAAACCCTCTGCAGTCTCTTGTCTGGCTTTCAAGTGGCAGGAGCCTCAGGCTCTGGACCGCGGAGATGCAACTCCTCGCTGTGGGCCTGGCGGGGAGCACGTGGCAGGTGGGTACCTGCCTGGACAACAGTGGCCCTGCCTCTGGCCACCCCCCGAGGACTGATGTCACAAGCTGGGCATGCTTTCTGCTGCTGCTTTCTCACCCTCTTACAGCAGGGGAAACTGAGGCACAGGGTGATTCGGTGCGTGCATCCTGAGCAGTGGGTGGGGAAGAGGAGTGTGTGGGTAGTGGGGAGGAAGCGTAGTACATGGTCACGGTTGTGGGGACCCACTGAAGGACGCCTGGGGTTTAATTTTTTTGATGTTGGGAGCGAAGGCACAGGCTGACGTTGCTGTGAAGGACAGTGTAGTGGAAATGCCACATGTGCTGGAGCGGGTCCAAAGCCACTCACTACCTGTACCAGCACCTGTTTGGCCCACACTCCAAATCCTTCCCCCCTGCCGTCATTGGGCTCATGGGGAAAGCCCTGAACCCCTCTTCCTTTAAACGCCTCCTCTGGGCACCATTCAGGGATCTCTGCAGAGCCCCGCGGGGGTGACTGGCCCCAAGAGGGCCCTGAGGATCTCCTGAAGCAACTTGTGCAAAACCCCTGCCCTGCTCCCAAACTGGAGGTGAGGCCCAAGTGCCCTCACCTCCCTCCTGGGGCTGCAGGCAGAGAAAACAGGCAGCTCTATCCAGAGCTCCAGAAAAACTCTGCTGCTTTAACCACAAACTCCACCAAACACGTCTGGTGATGAAGGAGTTAAAAGCTCTGGGCTCAGTGGTTTTCTAGCCTGTGGCTTCTTTCCCCCCCTCTCCCTCCCTGGTTTACAAAAAACTGCATTATCAAAAACCTGCCTGGAATCCTCTCAGCCAGTGACACAGAAAATGCACATAGCGAAGGCTGCCAGGCGACACCAAACAGCAACAGTAAATACAGCTGCCCCCAGCTCCCGGCTGGTGCCCTGCCCGCAGGCTGGGGACCCGGCAGGGCGTCACGCTTCGACACCGCACGACACGCACTCCTCCACAGCTCCAGAGAGAGCACCCTCGGCGTCCTCCCTGCCCGTCCCCCGCTCTCCGCTCAGCCCCGCAGACCTGGCGTCCCAGCGCCAGCCTCGCGTCCCCGCTCCCAGAAAACGCAACCAGCCGGCTGCTTCCCTTTGCAGCGCTTCATCTCCCTCCTTTCCTCTTTCAGCCCTTTTCCTTCCATCTCTCCAGGGTTATTTTTCCCTCCTGAGCCCGTGTGAGCCTGAGAGCTTGCCCTCCCCGAGCAGCCCCAGGAGGTGCCCAGGGGGTGTCCACTAGCGCGGGCACTGCGCCGTCCCCAGGGCAGTCCCTGGGCACTGGGGTGGTCGCAGCAGCAGCAGGACACACACGCCTGCACCCCGCAAGGCTCTGCGCAGAGGTGGGCCCTGGCAGAGCCGCCTCACCTCAGGCAGGACCCCGGGGACATACTTGCAGGGAAATCACTGTCCCCTCTGCCCAGGCAGCTCAGCTGTTCCTTTGCTCTCCAGCTGGACGCTGCATCTCTGCCCGCTCTCTCTGCGCATCACCCCTGCCAGCCCCGTCCTCCTTTTTGCACAGTCCCCGTTTCCTTCCCCCTCTCGCCACCACTCGACACTTCACATATCTGCCACACACACATGAGCAACAGGTAACCAGGCCCTGCTGGCCTCACACCGGTAATGCTAAAGGATGTATTTTTTTTCCAATGTCACTTTTTTCCAAGTCGTGGAGGGTTCCCGGCCCTGCTCTGCATATCTGATGTTTATTTTAAGTCGGTTGCCGGGTGGAAGCTGTATCCCTGCAGTTCCTGTTCTTAATCTCTGCTTTTTTCTCCTCTTTTGCTTTTTTTCCTTGCCCACCTTCCCCCCCCTCCCCCATTTACAAAGTTTAATTTGCCATCGGAGTCACTAAGGTAGCTGGAGGAGGAGGTACGTGGGGACTGAGCCCACCCTGCTGCTAGTGGGATAAAGGGGAGCCCCCAGGAGCAAGAGATGGGGTGACCAGAGATCAGGGGCTTCCGAGGAGGCTCCTGGTAGGTCTCAGCAAGCACTGGACTGGACTTCTGCTGCTCCTCACCTTCTGGGTGCAGCCCTGGCCCAGAGGATTGTCAAGACAGAGCCCTTCACGCCGCTGTTCTAACTCTCGTCTTTCCCATGCTTTACACCTTGAACCTCACCCATGGGAACGCACCCGACTCCACCTAAAATCAGCACCACAAACCCCACCATTAACTCAAACCGATGAACAGAGAGGTAGAATTAAAAGCCAATTATATAAAAGATGGGAAAGCTTCCTCTTGGCTTAGCAGGAGGGCATGGAGCAAGCCTGGACATCCACACAAATAACTGCCTCCACAGGTGATTTTACAGCAAACCGCTAATTGCCGTGTTCCCCAAAAGGGAACCCAGCAGGCGGCTGCACTGGTTCCCAGTGTCTGAGAGGCTGGTTGCAGATGATCACTTGTATTACAGTAGCCCCAGGAAGATCCAGGACAGCCCCCCTAAGCCACACTGTCCCCACCAGGGCAGCACACACCATGAGGGAAGGAGAGGCCAGGTGCCACTAAGGCCCAGGCGTGTGCCACGGCGGGGATGGAAAGGCTGGCGTCTCCCACCTCGGGCTCTTGGCATGGCTTGCTGGCCTCTCAGAGCCTTGTGGTGGGGAAAAGAAAAGAAGATGGGGAGGATGTAGACAACGGGCTGCCTGAGGGGCTTGGGAGGTGAGGTTTATGAGGCTCTGTCTTGGAGAAGCTTCCAAGAATGGGGAAAAAAAGAAAAGAAACCTCCTTCAGGTGGCTGGAGATGCATCTTGCTGGTGATAGCAGAGCTCTCACCCTGCAAGCCTGCGCAGAGGAGGGTCTCATCTCCCTGGGATGTTGCAGAGAGCTTGGGAAGGCGCCTTTTGTGCTGAAGGTGGTTTAGTGCCATGTCCCAGGACTCTCCTTCCTCGTTTGGAAAATCTCTCGCAGACCCGGCTTTCCCGCCTTGGACACTGCTGCTGATGTGGCTGCTGAGCTGATGCTCTAAGAGGGGACAACCTCAGGGTCACCTAAGGCACAATGAAGAGAGCATATAGCGAATGTCCCGTGTCTCCCAGGGTGATCTGTGTCCTGCTCCCAAGGGTCTGCATGGCACCAATTCATCCTGAAAGCTCAGGACAGGGAGGGAACCCCGCAGAGGGACAGCAGGAAGGTGCCCCAGCGTGCCCCAGCCCTCCCTGCTCGTTCCCTGCCTAAGCGAGGGCTGAGCACCGTGGAAGGAAGAAAGAGCAAAGCCAGGAAAACTCCTTCCCCATCATATTTACTGAACTGCTCTGAGTTATGACTGGAGGCCAAGATCTGGCTTCAGGCGATTGCCTAAATCATTTAGGAGCTGACAAGGTAGGGAGGGGGGAAAATGTTCTTGTAATTCTTCAGTCTGAGGTACATTAAGGAGCCATAAGCCATGTCGAGAGCTTGAATTACATTAGAGAGATTATCCTGTTACAGTTCATAATCCTGGATAATATACCATCCCGCAGCACACCTGCCAAGGATAAATCTCGCCCCGTAATGGGGCAGTCGTGACCCTGGCGGTCCTGTAGCCCTCTTGGCATGGAGCGGTAGCACCATGCAGACAGATGGAGTCAGGAGGGAGAGCACGGAGGAATAACAGCCTGGCAGCAGGGTCTGCGCCAAGGGAAATTCATAGCCAGGCGGCTCCTCGTGCTTCACAGTGTGTGGCGATTCACTGAGCCACGGCAGGTCCCTGTCAGCTCACGGACAGCACAGGCATGGGATGAGACGGGTCTATGGGAAGGACACCTGAGGTGACCTGTCTCCACAGGGAGCAATAGGGGGCCCCAGCAAATGCACTGGGCTCCACAGGTGGGGTGAGGATGTAACCCGTGCCAACAGCCTGGCAGCACCCCAGCCAGAGCGTGACATTGGCCCTGGAAGAGGGGATTTCTGGCACAAAGCAGCACGTGTGAGAAATGAGGAGGGATGGGGCTGAGCCCCAAAGTGATGAGAGAGAAAATCAGCCCTAGGAAACAGGGTTCCTGTCTTTTTTGGAGCAGGGTACCACAAGGAGTTAAGCTGCCTTGTCCCGTCTGGAAAAGTGGCTCAGTGGTGGGATTTGCAGCCTGGAGATCTGAAGGATGATGGGGTGTCCCTCCAAGCTTTAATGCTTTATGTCAGCAGCATATGACTGCCCATAGAGGTGGATCTGTGCCAGAGGCCAGCACGTCTTTGGGGCCTTCAGTCTGTGAGTGCAGGGGACGGCAGGCACCCAGCTCCCTGGGACTGGGACCTTCAGCTCTGCTGCAAGGTGTTTGCCTTTCTTCAACAAAACTCTGCCCTTCCCTGCCCACGCATTAGGAAACAACCCAGAGACCTGTCCTCCCCTCTCCATGCCTGTAATCTTACGAGAGGTCCAGCAAGCTCCAGGACTCCTCGGGTCTCCTCTCCTTAGCTTACACCCTCGACTGTTTGCTCTTGGTCATCTCCCAGCCATGCTGTCCTACTCCACTGACTGCGCTCCCCAGGCTAACAAGCCCCTGTTGTTTCAGACTCCAGTTCTCCTCCAGCTCAAGCTAATTCTTTGCCCTCGAGACCATAAACCCTGCTGTCCCCCTGGACGTGAACGGACCATGCAAACAGGACCAGACAGCTCCTGCTTCTCTGCCAGGCAGCCTCTCCCTCCTCCAGTCCACATTCTCCTGCACTGGAAACTGTGACTGCTCCATTTAAGTTTCCCAGTGCGTCCCAGAGGAAAATGCCGTGTCCCTGAGGCCAGCCGGGCTCCTGATTTCACAGAGGGCTGTTCCTGTGAACTGCATCTGTCCACGGACTGTGAAGGGGTGGCACTGATTCACACTAAACACCAAAGGAAGGGAACGGGACCGCGTCCACCCGCTCCTGGATCTGCTTGTCTCCTCTTCCCTCCTGCGTCTCTCCAGACCTGCATCCTGCTCCCTCTGCCCCGATCTTTTCTTTCACAGCCGCTCACCTCCCGGCTGCTCCCCTCTGATCTGTGGTTAAGCAGCTCCCATGAATGACTGTCGCCTCTCCAGCGGCTGCCAGCCTGCAGCCAAGGTAAATCCCTCCTGCCCTCCCATCACCCGCACCGGCCCCAGCTCCGGGGTCTGCACAGCGTAAAGAAAGAGCCCCTCTACCCTGCCGGGATTTGCAATCTCCCCTCTGGCCCTGGCCCGTACTTGACAGAGCGTCTTCTCTCAGGCTTGTGTGTTTTGTTTAAGTGCTTTGAGATAAAGCGCTTTTATCACGTTAAGAGCTTGGTTGCCCTGGTTTCTTCCTCTGGCCTGAAGGCCATTCTTTTCCCCCCTCTTGTTTCTGACCTCAGGTTCAAGAGTGCTAGACCTCCCTGGTTTAGAGGAGACCTTGGCAGCGAGCGTGACAGCCGGTGTGGGAAAAGGCAGGGCAAGGGTTGGAGAGGGCTGCCAAAGGCCCAGCCTGCTCGGGGAGCAGCTTCCAAACCATTTAGGAAAGTAGGAAGGGAAGAAGCCTAAGAGCAGAGCAGCCTTCCGCACTCTTTCAAGCCTCTACTGTTCTCCTTTCCTTTTATCTTTCTTTTTCTCTTTGTCGCTTCCTTTTATTTACACCTCCATCCTTTCTAACTACTTCTTGCATCTTCCCCTCCCCTCCTTTCCCCGCCTGTGCCTCCCTTTCCCCCTTTTTCTCACCCTTGTTTTGCTTTCCTTCCCTCCTTCTTTCTTTCTCTCTCTCCCTTCCCCTGCGGCTTGCCAACTGCCAGCAGATGACATCTCCTTTCATGTTTGGGGCTGAGCGGAGGCTCTGAATGTTCGTTTGATTCCGTTAAGATAATAGCTGGTTCACTGTCAGACGCAGACTGATCAGTTAAAACCTTAATCACTGCCTGTCTACTCACATGGCACTTATTTTTTAAGAGATTAATCCCCTAAGCACTGCACCAGCATACATTCAGGCTCAAAGAAAAGGGTGGGTTTTTATTATTATTTGGTGCGTTTACTGTTTCTTTTTTGTGCTTAAAAATAAAAAAGCATCCTTCCCTCCATCATTTTTAATCTGCTGCTCAGAAGACCTCTGCCCTCCACCACCCCAGCACGGTGCTGCTCTCCTCACGCCAGGCACACACGGAGGGTGCTGGTGGGAGAGGCAGGCGATGCTGCTGCCTTCTCAGGCTTTGCGAGCTGATGGGGGATTTGCAGAACGGCTGTAGATTAAGCCTGGTTGGGGACTCAGAAGAGCTGGGCTCCATCCATGCTTCCCCCCACAGTGCCTGCGCCTGTCCCTTCCCACCCCAGATGCAGGAAACAGCTCTGGATAAGCCTCGCAGAGCAGCAAGTGCTGCAGCTCGAGCGAGAGGCCCCGGCGAGCACATCAAAGCCGGCAGGGGAAGTGGGGTGTCCACCTCTGCCTAGGATTTAGGCAAAGCTTCTTTAAAGCACCTTGGCTTAGCACCTGCCTGCCTTAAAGCAGCCTGTCTCCAGAGAGACCACCGTGCCACCACAGCCCCCACTCTCCCAGCCACAGGGCACCCGCCGCCTGACACCGCTGCCGGCACCACGCCAGCACTTCCGGCACCGAACCACTAAGTACCAAGATAGCAGCATGCTTAAATCCTCCTGAGGTAGGATTTTAATTAACAGAGAAGCCCACATCTCCCTCAACCTGTTAGATGTTGCAGTAGGTGCAGAGAAAGGAATGGGACCAAGGTAGGGAGCCTGGCCCCCCCCGTTTGCCCCAGGGCAGCCGCAATAACCTGCTCCAGGGCAGCAGTTTGCATTCACCGAGCTCCAGGCACTTGGCAGAGGAGGCTGTCCTATCCACCCCATCCACGAAGGGAATCGGGTGCTGAAAGCTCCTGTGCCTCAAAACCACCCTGTGGGTGAGGGCAGAGCTGCCCAACATGCTTCCCAAATCAGCCCGCTGCAGCTGCCAGATAAAGTGCTGCTTCCCTCCCTGCGTCCGAGTAGGGCTGGGGAAGGGGGTGGTCAGGGAGACGGGGGTCTTTTCTTACTCCTTCAGCATCGCCAGAGAAGTGAGGCAGTATCTTCTGAGTGCTAACGGTTTGGGAGACTTTTTCTTTACGTTTGACTACTGATCAAAGAAGGAAGAAAAGTAACATACCTGAGCCCAAGGTTTGCTGTAGCACTTGTAAAGAAAGTTCAAGAAAACCATATTTTTTACTGACTCCTCAGTAAGAGTTTTCACACTCCCATTCCCTGGAACAACCACGAGAAATGGCTGATTTCTGCACCCACCCCACTACAGCCACCACGCTCCTGAGCGCCCTGTGTTTTGACCTGCCTCTCACTCGAGGTCATGGCTTTATTTGCTTGATGTACAGCGCGAGGGACACGGCAGCCCCGGCACACGCGAGGGGTCCCAGAGGTCACTCCTCAGCTCAGAGGGTGCTCGTGGTCCCCACACCCCGACTGGCACAGTAAGAGCCGTGAGATATCACGCT
>NW_010431957.1:12255-18620 GCF_000710305.1 Buceros rhinoceros silvestris
CTCTTCCTCCAAAGGGGCTTCTCCCTCTGATCCCCTGCTGCTGGGGAACCTCGGGCAAGCTCTGCAAAAGCTGATCCAGTAACAAACCAACTTCCAGTGAGCAACTTCTCAGCAGCTCCCTGCAAAACACAGCCGGGGTTTTGCAGCCTGGCAGGACACAGGGCCCTGGAGCCATTTCCACGTCCTGCTCCTAACCCCACACCTGCAACTCCAGCAAAGCAGCAACAGCAGCGGCACCGACTCCTGGATCAAGGAGGTGGAACCACTGACAGAAAATGCTGCCAGAATTCGGTAAAATAAAACTAGAAGTATAGAAGAAGAGGGTTTTGTCAGCTGCCTTTGGTGTTTCCTATTGAAAATGAAAACGTGGTGAGAGAACAGGCTCTGAGCATATTTTGGCAAGTTTCGGTGAAGTAAAACAAAGCTGTCAGAAGGTTCTATACCTATGTATACAAGCAGAGGTCACCTGCAGATCTTATTCTGCTTATTCCCCAAGATGGTCCAGAGGTCAGGGTTCTGTGGAGTTGGAAAAAACATTAAAAAAACCCCCCAACAAAACCAGAAATAGAAATAAATGATACCCACAATGACAGGGATAAACTTCAAGAGAAGAAATCCAACAGAGGAAAGGGATACAAAATTCCTGTCTGCAAAGGGTGAAGCGATCTCTAACTAATGGAGATTAGGGAGAAACTCCCCTAAAGGGCTGGTTATCCCATAAATTAACAGCATCAATAGTGTCACAGACCTCAGTCACAGGGTCCCGAGTCATTGTGCTAAGTGCTACAAGTGCACGAGCACCCTCCTCTGAAGCAGCTGGAGCTGGAGATCACACCGCGTCAGACAGAGCCCCGGTCTGAACTGGTGTTTCAAAGCAATGCCAAAAAAAGAGGCCACTTTTCCTCCTACCTTTTTTCTCCTGCCCGGAGGAGATCAGCTGGAGATCGCAGCAAATGCTCTTCTCCTGCACATTTAAGTTAGCACTCCAGCTTGCACAGGGGCTCAGTTATTTTTTGTGGCAATAATCTCTATGCAGAAAGGTGTTTGAAGCTGCAGGTCCCAGATCTTCAGCTGGACGTATTTCTGGGGCCAACACTCCAGCTCATCCCAGTGGTTTGGACTGGTGGGAGAACCGCTTGGACTGCAGTCCCTGGCCTTAGGGACACGGGAGCCCAGCAGTTGTCTTGATCTCTTCCTGACCTACAGCCTAAGCAAAGCCAGCTGCCTCGCCAACAGGGTTGTTCAGAGCAGCCGATTGCTTCTTGACATGTTAGCACACTATTTTGCCACAGAAATGCAGGTAGTTGCGTTATCATAAATTACTGCCTCACCTGGAGATCTCTGCTCTGTCAGGCCAATGCTCTTTCACTGCTACAGAGATCTTTAATCTACCTTGGGAAGGAGATTAAACTTCCTCCTCTCTTATCAGACCGCAAAAGGATCCTCCTCTGCCTGACCCTCCGGCTCATGGGGCTGTGCACCACACTCCCGACAAACAGCCCAAGAGACTCAGGAAGAGCCGCTTGCTCATACAGAGCACAGGGACTCCTCAGAGACACTTCATTGATGAAAAGAAAATAAATAAAAATTCGTACTCATCATCATAGTCTCATCTTCTAAACTCACCAGAAGAAGAGAGAGCCAAGTGCCCACGTCTTGCTGAGCCACGGTCCCTCACAAAGAGGAAGAGCTGCCCCTGGCTCCCCTTTGGAGTGCCAGTGGGGCCGACGGGAGCCCTGGCCCTCGCAGCAGACTGTGAACGAGGCACAACCCCACGTGTGGGAGGAGAACGGAAAACCCCCAGCATCACCTGCAGCTCCGGCCGGTTCCATGCTTGATGAGTTTTACATCTCTCCCCTTATGCCCTCCATGCTTTGAACATGAGCATTTGAAAAAAATCTTAAACTTTGAAGCTACCAAGGAAACAATTATCCCATTACTCTCTTGGTTATTTGCTGCTGTTGTTCTGGCTGTGCCTACTGCTTCACCGCGAGACTTGAGCTTTGCACTTAAGGCTAGTATTAGTAAATGCTGGCCATGAATTAACAACACACCTCTTGCCACCTTAATTATAGAGGTGATCTCCATCCCATGCCTCTGTGCTCACACCGCTGCTGGGCAGGGTTGCCGGCTCCCTTGTACCGAGGGGAAATTGCTGCACACGGAGCTTATGGCCAAGCTTCCCAGCAGTATTTAAGAGTTTAACTCCCACTGAAACTGCAAACCGCTCCGAGGCTCCCAGCCTCCGAGACTTGCCCAAGCCTGTGGTGGATTTGGGAGTACAACAGTGTTTCCCTCTGGTTCACACCCTAACTGTGAGATTCTCCCTTTGATATCTCAGGATCTTGAGACCGTTTAAAAGCATTAATAAACAAAGTAATGCAGAGAAGGGGCCATCTCTGCTTCTCAAAGGAGCACCAAGGCAAAGAGACAGACGAAGTAACTTGGACAAGATCACATTAAGGGTTGCTGGAAGCTCTGAAATTCGAGCGCCTGTCTCCTTGTTCCCATCCCAGTGCCTTGACCTCCAGGACCATCTTTGCTCTCTCAGCAAATGAAAACAGGCAGGGTATGACAGATTGACCAGCCAAGCTTCCTGGAGGTATTTCCCACAGATTGTTGCTGAGACATACAATGAAAGCGATAAATATCCCAGTGGGAAATATATGGCACCTCATCTCCCACTTGTGTTGCCGTGAAGAGCTGGGGATAAATTTTAAAAAGGCCTTTTCCCTCTTAGGGGATAAATCCTTCAGGACCAATCCTCTGGTGGGAAGCGGAGAACAACCAGAAAACCCTGTGACCCTGCCTGAAATCGTGGAGTCAACAAGTGGTCAAGCAGAGGTCAAGAGGCCAAAGCGGGGCCAAAAGGGATGCTTTCTGCCAGGCCCATCTGCTGGCAAACAGACAGCAATCACCCGAAAGGTGCCGCACAGATCAAGCTCCAGGACTCAACTGTTCCTTCCCCCAGACAGTAGCAATTATCATAATCAAGCAGTTGACTCCAATTACGCCTTCCTCTCATTACGGCCGAGGGGATGGACGCAGCCCCGGCAGCAAAGGGAAAGTTCGCAGCTGTGTCGCCTTTGCATATCTTAATCTGAAATGACAGGGTGTGACACGGGGGGCCGGTGACCCTGCCAGCCTTCAGCTGTTCGTGTGGCAACAATTTCCAGCACCAAATTACTCCCAGGCAGGGCTTGATTGGAGGTTCAAGGCAGCAGGAGAGAGAAGCCATTTAGGGGTCTGAAACATTCTTCACAGCCCTATTTAAATACAATTTACATTCCAGGCTCTGCTGTTTGTGCATTGTTAATTGCACCTTGTACCTGAGTTTATTTTGTAGTTGAAGGGGTTTTTCTTTGCTGTTGTTTTTCAAAGGCAGCCTTGCTTGCTGCTGCTTTTTTTTTCCTAAGGGGCTGATGTTCTCAGAATAAAGTTATATTTCCTGGAAGGGAAAATAGATTAGTAGATTTAAAGGCCAGAAGGGACAAACAGATCATCTCCATGACCTCCTGTAGAAAACAGGCCAGGGCATTTTACTCAGTAATTCCTGCGTCTCGGTTTGCCCAGACTTAACCCAACACCCTGCATTGACTGAAATACCCCTTCCAGAAAGGCAGTCTCCATCCAAAGCTGCCACGAGTCACCAGTTCCTGGGCAAGTTGGTTCCAGTGCAGTCACAGGCAGAGATCTGACCGGGAGGGACGGCACAGACACTCGATCCAGCCTGTCTTCATGGTGGTGTCTCACAGCTTTACCGCTGTGCCTGGTGCTTAAGACAGAGAGGAGAGCGCTCACCCAGAAACGCTCACCAGCAAAAATGGGGGGGCAGGCGAGTAGCAGCCGTTTGAGAAAGCCAATGCCCCAAGAGACCAGTTTTGCCTGTGCTGAGGTCAGAGGCTGTCAAATTCCAACACTTCTGATCTGAGGTCATTTCAAACTTATGATGACTTGGACACTCTGTGTCTTTGTTTCCCATATGTAATGATGGTGGTTCCTCGCTTTCCTCCATCCCTCTCAAAAATTTACTGCTCTCTGTTTGCTGGGTCAGACTGGTGAGCCAGTGGAGGACGAGAGGCATTGGTTAGTTGACTGGACAGTGTATGAATCATTTTCATCATCTTTCCACTGACCGAAGAGCTGTTGGTAGGAGATATAACAATGCAGGAACAGGAAATTATGTTGTTAGGTTTGGGGGAAAAAATGCAAAAGCCAACATGGTTCTGGCTTGAGTTGCTTTTTCCTCTTGATTGAAATAGGGCATATAAACCAAAATATGAGCATCCACCAGCTTTCTGCACCACTAACTGAGTGCAGAGACCAGCTTTACCCCATAGCCTGAAGCTTGCGGGCGCTGGCAGTGAACCCCCCCTCTTCTGGTGGTGCCAAACAGCAGGTCAAATCCAGACCACGCAGTGGACTTTTCTACTTAACCCCCCATGTTTTTGCTCAGTTATGCTTTGCTGGATGTTACCACACATGGCAGAGCAAGGAGAAGAGCCTTGTTTTCTAACATTACTTTCACACATCCTGAGTTGTTCACACGAGGTTCATTCAGTGTAAGGATGGACAGAAACTCCCACGCAGCTGAACTATGGGGGTGCAGCGGTTTTCTCAGCTGACCTGCATGGACTGACCAAAGGCTGACTTCTAACCTGGTGCTCATATAAAGTAGAAAGTTTTTCAAGTCCCTTTTCCTCAGCTACACAAAGTGGAAAATGGATGTTGAATTTCCAGACTTGGGTGGAACATTAAATCTTGCCTCTGCCTGCAAAAAAAACCGCCTCAAACCCAAACACAACCTCTGTTGGGGAGCACAAAGCGTGGCAGAAGTTATCACCCCCTTTTTCCAACCTGCTCTGCTATTGAGTTTGGAAAGCCAACGTCTTTTGCAAGCGCTCTAGATTATTTGTGTCCATGGGCTTTCCACCAGGTTCAGAGCCAACACCAGATGCCAAGTGGTAGGAGATGAGACCCATTTCTGGGTCTCAGAACTGCTGTCTTTAGCAAAGCCCTGCAAGCTTTGACTTAGTCGCACAAGTTTGAAAACAATGAACTATCCTCCAGGTGACAGCCAGGACGAAGGCGCAATGGCCCAGTGAAACGTCCTGCCGCATGGGATGGGTTGGATTCTGCCCCGAATGACACCAGGCCCTGACAGTTTGCAGCTCTTTTGGCATTCTTTTCTTCGAGCCCCATCTGCTGGAGCCCCGTGATTTTCTGACACATTTTATCTTTCACTCATTTGTTCTTATTTTTTAAAAAAGGGCTTTGCAGCCAAGGACAGAAGCTGTAAACCCCCAAAAACAAATGAAAGAAAAAAGATCAAATCTGAGGAATTTCAGGATAGTCCCATGATTTCACAGTTTCTGAACTCTAGCGGCTGGGAATATCTGGTGTTGCCACCGGCAAAAACAGCCTCGCGGGCCTGGTTCTCATTTAGACGAAGGTCCCTTCACACCAGCCTGGCAGTGGTGGAAGCTGGTGCGATATAGAAAGAAGTGTCAGTGTAAATGACAACTAAGCCCACTTGACCCCAGCGAGCCTACTCCTAATTTACTCCAGCTCTGGGGAGGTCTGAGTGAGACAGCAGCTCAGTAAAGCTCGATGGAGAGACAGACGAGTGTACGCCGCAACCTGCTGCTGCTCCGGAGGCCTCCAAGCCAATTATTTTGGTGATCTCACTCCTCCCTTCCTTCTTCTCGCTCTCCCCCTTTTCCCATCACGTGCCTGCTTCCAGCGCACGCACGTCCTTCTGCACAAAAAGCAGCACCGCAGAGGAATGTGGAGGGTTTGAAAGCCCCCCGAGAGCAGGTAGATCCATCTGAGCGTGAGCGCCTGCCTCCTCCGAGTCAGGAGGGGAGGGCGGCAGGAGATCGGTTTACATAAGTACTTTGCCATATGAAGAAATAATTTAGTGGTATTAATAGAGGTTAAAGTTTCCCAGGAATCCAAAACAGGCCCCGCAGACACAGGTGGGTTCTTTCACTCCCAGGGATGGGGGGAGTAACCTGACTCCCTCCGGCGAAGGGGAGACCGGAGGGCAGTGGGGGCAGAGGCTCTGCCCCGGACCCGCTGTGCGTGTGGAGGGTGTGGTGGGTCTCGCTGATTTATTGCGGGGCGTGAGGGGCTGTGAGACGGGGGCTTTGCTGAGGGAGGTGGTAACCACGCTGCTACCTCTCCACGCTGGCTGCCTGGCAAGGACAGGATTTGCAAGGGCAGGATAAGAGCCGAGTTGCAGATGAAGCCTGCGATGGTTGAAGGGGTCTGTGTGTATGATACTGGCAGCACCACACGCACGGAGTGAGCACTGCCCAGCTGCCGTGGGCTGAGCACGCTCCCGGCATGGAGCAGAAAGAGGG
>NW_010431957.1:18713-19835 GCF_000710305.1 Buceros rhinoceros silvestris
CAGACGTTGTGCGAACAGGCACGTGCTGCTGCTTGGACGGAGCGCGCGCCAAACGCACTCAGCAACGGGCGGGCAGCGTGCTGCGCGATGGCCCACGCTGGGAACAGCCACCTTTGCAGAGCTCGGGGACAGCAGACCAGTCTGGAATCACCCCCTGCCTCGGCAGAAAGCCCCAGCTGACGCCCAGCCACAATTCATCCTCTGGAGAGCAGGACTTCATCCCAACTTCATGGATAAAACGGCGTGGAGCACAGAGGGGGATACGAGCAAGAGATGAGCAGCCTAAATCCCCCTTTGCTTGGATTAGGATCCAAGATAATGTCACTGATTCTCAAACACGGAGCTTTTTACAGCCCAGGGAGTTTTATGCCACCCCCAAAATGATAATCTCTCAAAGCTCTAGTGATTACGGTGTTTTCACCCTGTAAAACACATGGGACCACGCTCAAGCCCACCTTATATGGGGCTGTGCTGCCTTGCACTGATTTGGGATTTGGCCCACAGCCTCCAGATCACAGACCTTCCCAAAACATGTTGCTGCTCTTCTGCTCCGGAAGGGACTAACAAAGAAATAAGAATATTTGTTAATATTTTTTTCCCACTGAAAAGCAGTTAAACCTCCTAAGACACTTTTTCCAGACATCTAAATCCTTTAAAAATATTCTCTAGACTCTGTAAAACTTACATTTTCCCTGGGTTCTCCCTTGAGTTATTAAAAAACTGAAGTCCCTACCTTAAGAGCTTAGAGTTTGGTCATGATCAGAAAACCAACTATGCAGAGCGGCACCTTCTTGTGTATTCAGAGACACATCTTCGAACTTGGTGGGGAGTATCAGAGCGAACTGTGGGACCAGCACAGCCAAAGGAGAGCAGCCAAGACACTGAACAGAGAGAGTGATTTTGGGAGTAGCCAGGCTAAGACTGAGGGATGAGCGTTTGAGGTGACAGGCTCGGCACTCCCCGAGAACGCCGCGTCCTTTGATGGTGCCCCAGCTTGCACAGCAGGATTTGTAGCTGTTGGAAAACAGCTATCGCGTCCCCTCTGTTCACTCTCTTCTCAACCAACGCCTGGCAAAGCCAGATTTTTAATGGCAGGCTCTTTAGTTGCTTTCCAAAACCGTC
>NW_010431957.1:19917-20465 GCF_000710305.1 Buceros rhinoceros silvestris
TGGCAGCATCTTTAGTTGCTTCCAAAGCCGCTCTTCAAAATCAAGATTTCTTTTTTCAAGGAGCTCTTGATACATAGGCCAGAAGAAAACCTACATGTCTGGTCATCGGTCTACCCACGCATCACCACAGCACTGGAGCGCTGCTGTTACTGGTACGGCGCAACACAGAGCCTTTCCCTCCCACAGAGGTGCCTGTACGGAGCCTGTGCGGTCCCGTATGGATGGCAGGTCACTCACACCGAGCTGCGATGGGCACAAAGCCTCTCCTGCGCACCAGGACAAGCAAATGATGTGGCTCGGAAGACACCCAGCATGGAGGGGCTTCAGAGAGTCAGCACAGGGTATTTTTTTCCCCGTAGCTGCTTTTCTAGACCAGAACTGTGCTCCAACACTGCTGGGATCAAAGGGATCATAACACCCTCCCTGGTTCACTTAAATCTCAGTTTGTCTGGGGCATGAACTCTGCCAACAGCAGCTCCTGCAAAGTGCTCAACTCTTTCTTCACCACACCCCCCCCCCGCACTCTTTTTTCTTTTTTCAACACTTTC
>NW_010431957.1:20545-23689 GCF_000710305.1 Buceros rhinoceros silvestris
CCCCCCCCGCTTTTTTTTCCTTTTTAAAAAGCTTTCTCTCTTCCTCCCTGCTCTTACCTCGCTCCCTGTCTGCTTCCCTGTAGCCTCCCAGAAGCACTGGCGTGTTTTTAACCCAGGCATGAAACAATCCCACAGCCACAGATTGTGATGTTTCAGATAACATACGGAGAATGTAAATCCTGTCAGCAAGTGCAACAGCCATAAAAGGCTAAAATGGATTCCTGCGGATTAGAAATAAAACACAGAAAGGGCCCTGTTCTCTCACTTTCCTCATCTCACAACCTCCTCCGCCTCCCTGAGCTCTCCCTCTCCTCACTCCCCTTAAAAAATCGCCTGGAAATGCAAAGGGCGGGTTTTTTTTTCGTCAACTTAAAAGAAAAATAAAATACATTCCAGGAAAAGGACTGCTGCTAAGAAAACTAAAACCAGAAAATGCTTAAAGATGTTTTAATGACTTAAACACAGGGCCGGGATTGTGTCTAAAAGTTTCCACATTTAGAAAAAAAAGGCAAATTCAATATTAAATGTCCCCCACTAGCACTGCTGCTGTATTTCTTTCTCGAACCATCTGATTTAGGCGGCGTATTATGGACACGGCCAGTGCGAACAGACACGAGCCTACATTTCAGCAAAGTTTACGCTTCTGTTCCAAACCAGAAAGGCACAGCTCAAAACTCCCCGAAAAATAATGAGGGCCACATGAGCCTGGGTCGGAGGAGCTGTTACCAAGCAGCTGACAAGTTCCTGCGCTAGGACTTAGACCCTCATTTAGAGAGAGATCAGCAGAAACCTTCTTTCTAAGGACAGAATGAGCCCAGCGATGTCTCCGCTCCGAACTTGCGGCGCTGGGCTGGAGGCGTGCGGCCGGCTGGGCAGACAAAGAGCCTCCCTCCAGCCAGAGGTGTGGTTCAAGGGCTGCTTCAAAGCCTCGGCGTGAGGCGAGCGGGGTCAGTTCTCAGCTCCCCGCTGAAGCCGGCCCATGTAATTTGTCACGACCGGTAGCCTGAGCTGTGGAGGGGCCTGACTGCTGATCTGGCATGATGGGCTGAATCAAATCCTTTCAGGGAGCAGACAGTGCGGTTCTGCGAGGTCACGGCAGAGGTTAGGGCAGGGCAAGCTGCTCCAGCTGCCTGCAGCGTGTTTGGCCTTCAGATACCTTCAAAGCGAGATGTGGGGAAAGCCCCACGCTACAGCGTTGGCTGGTGTGCGGGAGCTGAGAAGTTAAGGCACAGATACACTGATGAAATGCACGGCCTGGGCGTGCGTCTAAATGAGCAAAATCTGGAGTGTTCTGGGCAGAATGTGAAAACCCCAAGTCTGAGCTGCTGCTTTGAGGATGTCTAAAGGGTGGACAAATAATCAGCGAGCAGCCAGGCTGAGCGCTGCCTGCAGAATGTCGCCTGTCTTGCTGACGGATGTGTAGGCACACACATAGAGGCACAAATGTCCCCCCAAACCCAGCCAGTCCCTGCCAGCGGCGGGGTAGGGAACCTTTCAGAGCAAACACGTTGCCTGGCTGGGCACTCCAGAAGGTCCCTGTGTCCTGTCTAGAGCCAAGCTTCCCTCCCCTGCTCCCGCACCCCGCCTCCACCCCCTCCCAGCTTCGCTGTATCAGTATCAGTCTGCGTCTACAGGCTGAGCCTGCTGAGAAGCCAGAACTGCCCAGAAGTGTTGGAGAGATGAACAAGTCCGGGACTGGGGCCAGGATATGTTGGCTGAGGCTGAAGAAGCAGCCGAAGGTGCGCGTGTCCCACAGGAATTCCTGGAAGAAAAAGGCAGGGAATCAAGGGAGCATCTCACAGTTCATCACAGTTCTCCAACCATTTCCACAGGGCCTGACCCTCTGTTTCCTACCTAAATCTTTTGGGGAAAACCCAACAGATTGAAATAAAATCCTCCTGCTGGCACACAGAAGGATGGTTATCTACTCAGATCATGCTATCACGTAATGGAGCCTTCCTGGGGCCACAGCAATGTGCACCTACTGAAAACCTCCCTTCCCATTTGCGTCCTGCTCATGAAACCTGCTGCAACAGAGAGAAAACAAAACGGGCTTAGTTTCTTTTTGCTGAACTCAGACCTGATGGGCTCAAGGCTCTTCTCACAGCTTTGAGAGGTGGAAAGTCCTTTCCTGCAGGGACTGTCTGGGAAAACAAACCTGTGTGGGACCAGGGGATGCACCAAACCTCAGCTGAAAGTGCCCCCCCTGCTCTCCACCCCATCTCCCCGCTGCAGGAAGGACCTGATGAGGCTCAAGCCCAAACCAATCCAGCAACCACTCTGACCAGCTCTCTCCATCTTCATCCCAAAGCTCATTTCTCTTTCCAAGTCAGCAGTGGGGAGGGGTGGTTGGTTATTTTTTCACAGAGAACGTGCAAGCATGTTTCAAAGCCAGATTTCCATGCAGAAGAGTAGGAGGCCGTAGTCAGACTTCCCAGACCACAAAGACGCGCAGCTCAACCCCTTTCCAGCCAGAGTTTCCATTGTGCTCTTCCCAGATGAACTTTTAAAATTTGTGTGTGTGTGTGTTAAGATGTGTCGGTGTGTGCATGAATGTGCGTGTTTTTAATTCTCTTAAAAGAAAGAATAGAAAAAAGGTGAGTGAGCGCACAAGGCTTTTAGGAGTTAATAAACCGACCTGTTGCCGAGTCGGGTATGTGCATGGAAGGGGGGAGTCGAGGGTTTTAATCCCAGTTTTTGATAAATAGAAGACATTCTAGTCATAATAAAACGTGTTTTACACTTGAGGGGAGCAATAAGGGGGGAGAAAAAAAGGAAAGTTTTGGCCAGGCACTGCAAGCTCCTGAGCCTAAACAATGAGGTTAAGAAACATAACTGTAACGCATTAGTAAATTGACAATGAAATTGCAGTTACTTCACTGGCTCTTTATTAAATAAACACAGCCTGAAAGGGACCTGTCTGCCCCGGAGGTATTTGTGTAGGGTTCGGGTTACTAACTCAACACTGCTGCTAGCGCGCTCTCGGCACTGCACACCCGGGAGTGCAAACACATTCCAGAGCAGACCCTGCAAGGTGGGGCCGACCTTACTTTTCCCCTTGTCACTTTTTCCCTTTCGTGCAGACCCCGGATTTTATAGCCACTGGCTGGTGCCGGGCTCATTCACTCGGCACACAACGCCCCT
>NW_010431957.1:23783-31796 GCF_000710305.1 Buceros rhinoceros silvestris
TGGCTGCTGCCGTGACACTTCATCCGCAGCAGCAGCTCCCTTCAGGAACGGCTCAGACACCAGCATGTGAGCCCACATGCCCAGGAGCTCACTCTCCCCCTCACGCTCTGCCCCTCTTCCTGCCCCGCTCGTCCCCTGGGAGAAGGTCCTCCTCTCCCAGGACTCCTTCATGTCCTGCCCCAAATCACGGTGGCTGCTTGCTCCCAGCTCCCTCTGTTCTTTTCCTGATCAGCAGTCACCCCTTCGCACCTATTCACAACCGCATCAAAAAGCCCCCGCGCCCTGTGACAGCACCCGCGGTTCGAACCAACAGCCTTGACCCTGTGCGGCTACAAGCCAGCAGCAACCATCAGCATCTCCCGCTCACCCATTTCTCCACACAAGGGGCTTCGAGCAACACGTCTCCATCCCTGTCCGGGTATCTATCACTCAAATCAACAGTCCTGACACTTGTGCCCTAGCCTTACCCGCAACCATCCAATGCTGCAGCTACAAGTGGCAATCGTCACCCACACCACGAAGCTCTTGCATTTGGAGATATAGCTGCAACTCACGTGCAAGGTGAGACACCACCTTGCAAAACCTTCACGTGTAGTTCTACCTACCCATTGGCGTATCCTAACCCAGCCCCACTCACGCAGCCGAGCTCGGGTAATCCATCCCACACACAGGCACATGTTGGAGACAATAGGAACTTCAGTGTGTTCAGCACCTTGCGAGGCCTTGAACAGCTGCCAACGTCCTTTGGAGATGCGCCAAACCAGTTCATAAGATCTGAATGATAGAAACTCGGAGCGGCCCATGGGGTCTGCAGCAGGCTGTGCTACTGTTAGCTTGCGTGGTCATGACATGCTTTCCCCCTTGTTCTAAGACATACCTCCTGTGGAGTCAGGTTTTCTCAGCGAGGAATTATTCTGTTCCTGTCTGCAAATAGAGTGAAAGTGCTCTGCTCTTCTTTCATACATGACCGAAACAAAAAGAAGCAGTGGGTCAAGTGTTTTCTTGCTCCCACTGTTACCAAGGGCTTTATGGGAAAACATCAGACTTTCACAAAGGTAAAATACAGAGACAGGACCTAACAAATGGTGTGGAACAGAGAATTTACCTGTCACTAATTCCATCCAACCAGTCTTCACCTAGCCTTGAAATTTCCCCAGCCACTCAAGGCTCACGGTTTCAAGTCTTCGTGCAGAAGGGAAGTCTGATGTGATGAGAAGGTGCACCAAAATTCAATTTCTCTGAAGCAATTTCTTCCACACCTTTACACAGCTCTGAGCCTTGGATCAAGAGCAAGGCCCATGCTGAGCAGCCTCACGTGTGTTCCTGCAGAGGGGGGTTCCTGCAGAATCAAGGGGGTGAAGAGGAAGCTGTAAGCAGAGATGCAGCCACTGGTGGAAGAAGAGATGGACATTTGCGGACGTGTCTTGCTGACACAGGAGACAGCAGATGAAAAGGCCACTGTAAAATAATAACATGATGGGGTTTTAATCTAAGTGCCAAAGACAAGGGTAGGGATGCTTTGTAGCATGTTGACAGATGGGTGTAGGGGCCACTGAATAGTGATGATTTGGGCTCCTCCCCTTTGTCCTTTCCCTTCAGGTGCCAGACCGCATCAAAATCCATCAGGATCAAGCTCATACGGAGTATTTTCTTAGTCATCCTGTTTTTCCAGATGAGCAAATGGTGTTGTTGGCACATCTAGCCTTTGGAAGAGCTTAGCAAGGAGGGGGAGAGGCAGCAAATTCTCAGATTGTTTGGGATCCTTGACGCAAGACTGGGTGTCTCTCCCTCAGACGCAGAGCCTAGCTCCACAGGGACAGCGGGGAGTGTGCCGGAGTTGTGGGTGGAAATCCCTGGCCAGTCGTGTGCAGGAGGTTCACCCAGCCGCTCTGAGGGATTCCGTCTGCCTTACAGCTGAATGTGAAATCACGGAGACGTCTCCTGCCTTGCCAAAAGCAGTTTTAATTTTGTACAGGACTGAAAGGGAGAGCTTTCCACTGAGTTCTTTCATTCATATGGACTGGTGGATTTTTAGCCTTTATTTTTTTCCCCCCAAGTTGTAGAAGCCTCCAAGTTTCCCTCTGGAAATTCCATCCTGGGATGGTTTTCTCTTTGAGTTACCTTTTGCAGACTCCTCAGGTGCAACCCAAAGCTCTCCAGGGGCCAGGATTGAAACGCTCTGCAAATTTAAGTGGATGCAGATAGGAAGACGCCCTGTTCATACATTCGAGCTGCCTTCAACAGGAGTCTCTTGGACAGGATCCAGCCTTGGCTGTGGATGGGAGGGGAGCTCTCTCAGAGAAGATGGCTCTGCCCTGTGGTGCTAGTTGTTGAGAGATACTGTTGAAATAAAAACTAAGAGTAAAGCAGTACCGCATGTATCCAAAGGACCAGCTATAGCAAGCGGCAGTGACACAACAGCATCAAGGGCTTCCAACCTTTCTCTAATCAGGACAGGGTGAAGAGCTCCACTTTAAGAAACTCGCATCCTTTGTGGACTTACCCTTTGTGTGTAAGTCTTAAGAGAGACTGTAAGACACACTTCACAGTGAGTTACACCACTCGCTTCTTGGAGTTCCCCTCTTTCCCCATCCATCCAGGTGGTTTTACACATCCTCTATTCCTCGTGGTGGTTTGTCCCTGCTGTCGGAAAGGCTCCACCTTCCCCTTACCCATTTTCTACACATTCACTTGGACATCTGGTAAAGAGGGATATAAGCCACTCCGCAATGAAAGCAATGAAATCTTACCCTGCCTCTTTTTCCAGCCTGTCTGACAGAACAAGTCAGCTGTGGGCCTCACCACCAATTTTAAACAAAACTCCCAGTCCAGCAGGTCAGGCCATTTTAGCATATGTACCTTTAATTTGTAGCAGACTGTTAATAATTAAGTGATGCCTTTCATACAGACATTTACAATAATTTAACCTTGCCCTCGCTGTGTAATTTATTCTTTGCAGAAGCCAATAAAAATAAAGGCCCCATATTTCGTCTCTCTCGTTCTCTGTACATATATAAATATATATACACACATATCCAGAACAGTGTAATAGGTTTCACATATTGTTCCACAGGTATCATTAGGGTAGCAGAGCCAAGTGTCTCAGTTCATATGCCTCTCTTTATAGGTGCCTTACAATCCACATAAAATTGAGTTTATGTTTCCTCTCCATCCACTGATTCTAAAATGAGGAAGGGTTCTCCCTCTTTCTATTTTTTCTTTCTTAGTTCCAGTCCTCACTGCACCGAATTAAACATTTGCCATTGGTGGTAAAGATGAGTCTTTAAAGAACCTGTTAAGAACCTTTAACGAACTGGACATCACTTAGAATCCATCTCTTGTAATGTCTTACCTCTAACCATGACAAGTATTCAAGGCTCCAGGAAAAAGGTGTGAGCAATGCCCAGAGCAGACAAGTCTCAAGTCGCCTGCCCAGGGAGGAAAGCCCTGCTTTGCCCTTCGTGAGTGAGTCATTGCTCCTGTTTCTACAGCCACGGAACAGAGAACCCAGCAGGTAAGCAGAATAGAAGCAAGGGAAGGGACTAAAACCGGAGATTTATTTCCTCTCCAAAAAAAAAAAAAAGAGAGAGGAAAAAAGTACAGGAGTGGGGAAAAAAAGAGTCGAAGTTAGTAGTATTGGCTTCACTTCCACAGAAAGTCCTAAAGAGGCTATACGGAGAAACAAAAGAAAAATATTTTCCCCTAAAGAAACATTAGTAAAACCACATTTATTAAAGCACAAGAAATTCCATAACACTTAAGAGTCCTGATGCTCTGGGAAGTGCAGGGCTGACCGCTGTGCCGGGATGAGGAGGCACAGCCAGGAGCCCGTGTGGAAGAGCTGGGCAGCCCGGTTTGCCAGTCTACCCACCCCACGTACAACCAGGACAACCAGCACAGCCCAGCTGGGCCCGACCCTGGTGGCTATGGAAAAGGGCCTAGAACCTCAGCTGGACTGTTCTTCTCCCAGCGAAGATCAGCTTCGCTGACCTTCCTGAGGTCTAACCTGCTCTTAAAAAGCTCCTGCATTAGATATTCCACCTGAAAGGCAGCCGTGCCACACAGCTAAGACCCTCAGGCTAGGTTGGAGAGGCCAAGACTCCTATGAGCACTGTGGATCTCCTCGAACCTACGGATCACTCAGGGGACATGCTTCCCCCACGCCGTACGTGCAGAATGTTTCCACTCAACCCCAGCCAGAGCTTTTTTCCAGGGTCCTTTAGAGCAGCAGCTCCTAAGGGACATGAAAGCGTGGCCGTGGTGTTATTGCTGTTGTTATTCCCCAGCATGGCAGGGGGAGAACGGGGCAGCACGGCTACTGGTCCCTGGAGCGTGGTCAGCTCGCGGCACACGGCTGTTTGGTCCATATGAGGCGATGGAAAACTTTCCCGAGCATCAGGTGTTGCTGTCGAGTGTGAGCTGCTCCAGTTACACTCTCGGCAAGTGTTATAAACACACAGGCACAATCTAAATATTTATGGCACATGAAATCTCCCGTCTGCTGTTCCTCAGCAGAAAGAGAAGAGAGGTGGGAGGGTGAATTAAGAGGTGATTATTGTGCGGGGCCTGTAAAACCAAAGTATGGAATCAAGATGTATTCAGTCCCCAGGAACAGTCACTGCAGAGAGGAACCAGGCGTCATGTCCCTCCCTGTGATCTGAGGGGTTTGCCACAGACCGGGGTCAGCAGCCCAAGCCATGGCTGGGAGAAGGCACTCGGCTTCCATCGGCTGAAACACTGCTACTCTGCCCCGGATGGAAACACGGCTCTGCTTTCGTGGTCTCTCTTTTTCTCTCGAGCACCTCCTGAGAGACTGACTGCTTCAGCTCGTAAAACCTTTCTGGGGCTCTGAAGAAGCAGAGCAGGATGGGAAATTATTTCCCTGCCCTTGACAAAAAATTATGATAGAATTTGTTTTCTTATTCTTTCTATTTTTGCTCGCATCTCTGGGGGTTTTGACAAAAACTGAAAAAAGAAGGGAAAAAATACATAAAAAAAATAAAAGAGAGACCCAGACTGGGGAACAATCACCCGTTGATCCAACCTGTAAAGCGCTAAGTGTCTGAGAGTCACACACCCATCTTGCCAGGAAGCAGCAGAGCTGCTTCAGGAGAAATGCTCCACTTAGCAAAGCTTGGGCAGCTGGCATTGTCCCACAGAAATCCTGCCTGCACCGGTGCCAGCAAATGCCATTTCAGCCCATGTCACCACCATGGCAGGAACCAAGGACAGAGTTTATAGGTGCAGACATGAATTTGGTAGGGTAGCTGGACAGTTCACCAACAATCTCCTCCAGGTCATCACAGAATCCTGACGAGGTTCCAAATAAATTTTCAGGACCATAACATACAACTGCCAAGGATGTGTCTGCCCACAGACTAAAGTCATGGAGGGGGAGAGCATCGTCCCCTCCAGTGCAGTAAATTCAGCTGGGAACACTGACCCATGCCTGGTGTGAGCAGACAACCCCTGTGGAGGACTCCCTGGAGAGTAGGTAGACGGGATCTCAAGGTGCTGCCCAGACTCCTAGTTCAGATTTTATCAGAAGAAAAAGACAACACAGAAGGCTGCTCCCCTACTGCCGAGTGCTGTTTCTCCAGGCTGGTGACATGGACAGTGTTAGATGCTGCTCTGGTGGCTCTGACTGAAGGTTTGACCCATGTTGGAGCTGCCACTCGTCGTGTTCCAATGGAGCCATTGTGGTGTCACCCTTCTCGACGGAAACCAAAGCGTGAGAGTGTTCAAGCTTCTGAGGACTTCGGGTTTGGGCTGGCAGCAATCGAAGAGAACCAGCACATGGGAAGTTGTGCACTGCTCTGTTTTCAAGGGAGGGTGTTCGGTTAAGGTGGGGCCCCCAATACTATTTTTAGCTTCAGTGCAAATGACAGAGTAGAAGGTTTTGACGTTTTTCCTGAATGAGTCCCAGCACCAAATTAAAAAATCTAGGAAATTTAAGCTCCAATTGGGAGTTTATACAGTATTTCACCCTGCTTTGTGCTGGATTTGCAAGTTTGAGCACGGGCAATGGGAGGATGGACAGGAAGAGATGCAGCGGGTGTGGCTGAGGTGGCCTATACCACTTGAGATCTCCTTTTTCTGTCTGAAACACAGGCTCTGATCTGCTCTGCAGTTGCTGAACAGCAACTCTTGACTTCAAGGAAGTACTCCAGTGCCTCAAAGGGCTGCCGGCTCGCTGTTGCCAAATTAGAGTAAACAAGGCAATTTCCACATCCCCTGTCGATGACCACTCAGGAGAAAGTTGAAGTGGAGCCGGCCCTTAGTGCTACCAAAGCCAGGGCAGGTTCTGGCTGGCACACTGTAGAGAGGACAGTCCCCACGCAAAGTCCAGGTCACTCAGACATACACGTGTCTGCAGCAGGATGCCGCGAGCTCTGTGTCAATAAAATCCATGGCTGGGAGAGGTGACAATCTGAACGGCAACTATCACTAGATCCATGGCTGGTGTTAGGTGTTATCTAGATGTCCTGGAGGAGTGTGAAGCTGGGCAGAGGTCCAGTGGTCTCATTCTTTCATTTTTGCGCCCTGGACAAAACAAGCTGTTACCTCGCCCCACGCAGGTGTGAATTGACCGGCTTTCTACCATTAACGAAAGCAATGAGCTTGTCTGCAGTCACCCCCACACGCATGTCTACACCAATGATGTCATGTAAAAAACCCTGGGTATAAATATGCCCCCAATTTGGACCCCAAATAGGGATAGGAGAAGACTCAACACCAGACCGATGGACAGATTCGCTCTTCTCTCCACCCCCCACTTGGGATGCCTCGTGGGTAAGGGTCTCTGCCTCAGCCTGCACTGAGTGGTATTTTTGTCCCCGGGTGTATTTGGTACTTCTGTCCCCGAGTGTATTTTGCTTCCTAATGTAGTTTGCGCACTAGCGGCTTATCGTACCGTGTAGCCGGGCTACAACAGACGGATTGTGAGCTCTCAGTATTGGACCTGTACGGTCTGTCTGGTAAAGAAGCCGCAGCTCTGCAGTTCCTTTATCAAAGGATATAAGTAGATCAAAGATCAAAGTAATACCAAAAAGAACCTGTAAATGTTGCTCTTGTAAATAAACGGTCTTTATTCGTGCTCCTCCTCCGCCCCCCCTCCTCCAATTTTGCTTGCCTTGCATATTCAGTGTCGGCCTTAAGACCGGTTTTATTTCCCCTCTTTTCGCAACACACACCCAGCCGGGTGTTTACCCTCACACCCACAGAGGCGCCAGCCCCAATCTCCTTCCATCGCAGTGACAGGCCTGACTTTGCAGCCCTTCCAATAGCGTAACAGCTCCTGCCCTGCAGAGGAATTTTACTCCCAGAAGGCTGAGAGTGTTTTCCATAGGAATCTCCAGATGGGGAAGACGCTATTTCCCGTGTTTCAAATGCACGAAGTGAGACATCATCGACTGCTGACATCCCTGGAGCCACACTCCACCTCCAGCAAAAGCTCGACAAAGGTTCTGACTGCAGTGCACTTCTGATGGACCCACCAGGGTCACTTGTCAGTGAGATGTGGGGCAGCTTTTGAAACCCTCTTATTATACATATCCAGGATCTCTCATTTAAACCTCTCCTCTGCTTCTCTACAATCACCCACGGCAACAAAGTGCCTTCCTTTAGGGAGCTCAGCTGACCGTACAGCCAAAGGTAAGGCTACTTGGGGACATCAAGAAGCCTCCGTGCTAGCCCATGTCCACGCTCAAACCTCAGAGAAGCAAAAGATCTCCAACTCGAATTAACAGACACGTCTGCCAACAACTTCTTTTAATTGTTTGAAACTACCCTACATATTATTTCATTGCCAAGAAAAAGAACAGATATTTATGATGGTGACTGAAAAGCCTTGAAATTCAAAGTCAGATCCTCAGTGGTGTGAACCGGAGTTGCTCCAGGAGGTCAAGGGGACACTGCCAAGTCACACAGGTTGAACTGGCTCTCTAGTGTTACCTGCCCGACCCTCTAGCACACATGGACAATTAAAGATAGCTTAATGAGGAACAGCAGGAA
>NW_010431957.1:31901-40841 GCF_000710305.1 Buceros rhinoceros silvestris
ACTCTTTCCTCAAATCAACCAACTGGAAAAGAGGTCTAAGGGTGCAAACCCAAAAGTAAAACCAGACATTTGCTCCTTCCTTGAACTTCAAGGTAGCTGGTGTTGCAGTTTTAGAAGAAGACGGGAGGTGAAAGCTGGTGGACAGGGAAGGTCAGCTGGTACAGCCGTGGGTGGTGTCCTCAGCGGCGCTGGCACTGTCCTGTAATCCGGGGAGAAAAGAAATCTTTAGTGTGTAACAGGGTTGCGAGTATTAGAACCAGATAAGACAGGGAGGTGTTAGAATATCAAAGGACAGGAGCATGAGGAAGTTCAAGAGATACAGAAAACATGAACAACATGGCAACAGTCCCCATGATCTTACAGCACTCACGCTGGTGAAGCGACTCTCACAACAGAGAGTGCTGCAGCATCGGGCCCCGGGTACTCCACAGAGCTTGTGGACAGATGTAAATGCATCTAATCCCTTAAAAAAATGTAAACCAGTTGTGACCTCCTGGCATCCTGCGAGTTTAACGGGGAGTTTTGTCTGCACAAGGAACGGTTCCTTTGTTAGATCGGAACATGCTGAATTTAATCTCCGAATGAATTTTTATGGCCAAGACATAACCCACCCTTGAAAAGCGAGCGAGTTTATAATGGAAAGGCTGACACGCTCTGAATTATAGAGCTATAAATGACAGCGCTTTAATCATTTGATTAAAGTGACCCATCACTTCCAACAAAGGGGTGCTTGAGCCAAAGCTGTCGGAGCAGGTGGAAGGATCCTCCGCTGGCTTCAGAGGTCTTGGGATCAGGCCCAGGCTGGCCGTGGATTTCAGCTACTTTAAATCCATTTCCATCCTTATTCAGCTGGGTATTTAAACACGTGCTAAATATTTACTGCTTGGGTAACCTGGAACTAATCTCAACTTTCGGATTAGGGCTGGTTGTGACTATTTTGCCAGTTGGTGCTTGGATGAGCCAGTTTAAAGAGGCTCTTACTGGAATTTGATACCATATTTTACTGAGCTTTTTGGTGTTACCCTGATTGCTTTAACGCCGTCGTCACCTTTTGTTAAAGCACATACTGACACTGCAGTGCAGTGATTTTAATTGTGTGGATTAAAAAAAAAAACACCTCTCCAGTTATTTGGGGTTTGATTTTCATTTTTTTTTTTCATGCTTGGGGAAGAAAAGACACAGGAGGGAAAAGGAGGAGGAAAAATAGAAGGTTAAAAATGATTGGGTTTCAGGAAAAAATATTTTTGGCAATGAAACGAGGAAAAGAAGCAGGGTTTTTGAGTAGGGAAGCTCACCAAGTAAGCCAGGAAAAAAAACCCTGAACTGAGCTCCGAAACTTTACCTTCCTTTAATTACACAGGTGACATTTCAGACATTTAGTCTGATTTTTTTTTCTTTGCATCTGCATATTGAAAACACCCTTTTAAAAATACCTGCTACAGAACATTTATTTAGTGAAAAGTAAATCTTATAAAAATTCAATTGCAAAGTAGTTAAGGTATTTGAATTTTTTTTTAAAGAAGAAGAATCCCAAGAAAGAAAAGTATTTGATGGCTAATAATCTCATTTCAATATAATAGGACCTTTCTTTTGCAAAGAGCAAGACAGGTTAAAAGATATAATTATGACTTTGCAAACTCTCCCAAGTGCTACGAGATCATCTGACAGTTCTGATCCCGGGCTCAGCTCTCAGAGGGGAAAAGTCTTTGTCTAGTTAGAGAGTTAAAGAGACAGGATCCCTATTCCACCCTCTGCCTACATTGCAATTTAACTGTCAAAAAAATCCAAGCTGTAAAATTGTCTTATTCCAACATAGCGCAAGAAAAGAGAGAGAGGTTTGAGACTGACCTGTCAAAAGCACCCTGTTTAAAAATGTATCATATATTTTAAATATTTTTTTCTGGAGGTACTTAAAGGTTAAAGATGTGCCAAGGAAGTAGGATGGATTTTTTTTTTCCCTTCACTAAAGCTTTTTAAAACAATTAAAACAAAAAAAAAATCATTTCAAAATTAGGGATCATCAATGTAGAAAATCCCCTGAAGATCAAAAAGAACACATTAGAATCACATTAATTCCGATTAAAAAAAAAAGATAATAAATCCCTTTTTTCAATGGAAAGAGAAACTTCTAGGACATTTAAATAGTGTTTTCATTGTCAGAATTTACAGGAAGGTGGAGCAGAGTGTCTGGGAGAGATGAAGACCAAGGCGAGCGCTGAGCCACGAGCACAGAGACAGAGGCAGCTGCTGACAGTCCGTCCTGGATATTCTTGGGCTCTTTTAAGCTTTGCTTTTTTTAACATTTCAAAATACTGAAGGAAGGAGGGGAAAATACTTTTCCCAGTAACCAAACAAAAGAAGCCATTTCTTCAGGGGGGTTTCCAAGGAGCCACAAACAAACAATTCCAAGTCATTTTTTTACCAAATATAGATGGCAAACAGGCAGCTGGCCCCGACCGGAGGCCTTTCCCGGGTGCCACTCGCTCGGCATCCTGTGGTACCCCGAGCACGTGGCGTTGCACCAGAGCATCTCCCATCCGCCGTGCTCCAGCAGCACTGACCTCGCCCAGGCAGGCACCAACGGGATCTTCGTGTGGGCAAAGCCCAGGGGGCTGCAGAGCTGCCAGGCTGCGGGCTGCGAGCATGGGAGCTGGCTATGCCTCTCACAAGACAGGCCAAATTTCCCTCCTGTGCATCTTACTGCAAGCCAGGAGTGAGCCCTCCATAAAGCAGGACTGAGTTCCTGGGAGACAACAGTTTCCCCACCTGCCAAAAACCACGTGAGAGCGTGTTCAGGTCACCTCATCCACCTCCATCAAGCGCCAGCAACCACCTCAACGAACTGGAGCAGCTCTCGCACCAGCAGCCTCTTTGTAGCCTTTATTTGCTGCAGGGGAGCTTGTCCTCCAAGGAGCCAGTCGGGTTTTCCTCCCCCCTAATCAGCAAATTGTACCCTGCTCATTGACGAATGGTCCTGCCGTGTGTCTGGCAGGGGCACAGGCCAAGCAGTGTCACACATGTGACTGTGGCGTGAAAGGACAGCTGAGGGCAGAGCCACCAGCAAGAGATTTGTAGCTTTTGGACAAAAGGGCTGCAGAGAGGTTGTCCCTTTCTGTCCCTCTTTGGTAGTTTAAACGTTTCCCATAAATGAGTCCTCTCCCAGTCCTGCCACCAAAGGCTGACCGGGAGGGGTCCCAGCCTGTCTTACAGTCATCAGCTAAAATCTTCCTGGGACTGAGAGCAAAAGGACACCTCAGGGAGCTCCCCGGGTCGTCGGAGGAAATCGCGATAGTCCTAACTGAATAGTGCTCACCGACAGACCAGCATTGCCTCCTCGAAGCCACCCCACTGGGCTGATGCCACAGACTTTAAATACACTGATTTATTTGGATTTATATGAACACCAGGGCCGTAGGCTGCGGGCATCCTCAGCACACCCAATAAATGCACCTTAGATGGTATTGGTACAACCCGAGATACTGGCACCAGCAAGACAAGTGGGACAAAAATCAACCTGCTCCCCACTGCTGCCCCTGCCCAATTTTCTCCCCTCCCAGCCCTCCTCACTCTGTCCTTTCCAGGAGAGTGGGGAGATAGCTGAGCTTTGCAATAGCACTGAACGCCACCACCAGACACAGGGAACTGTGGAACAGGTAAAGCAGCAGTTGTGTATTGGTGCTTATCTCCAATAGTTTAGAATCGTAGAATAGAACCATGGAGTCGTTTGGGTTGGAAAAGCCCTTTGAGCTCCTCGAGTCCCCCCGTTCCCCAGCAGTGCCAGGTCCCCACTGACCCCTGTCTCTCAGCAGCACCTCCACACGGCTGGGAAACCCCTCCAGGGATGGGGACTCCACCACTGCCCTGGGCAGCCTGGGACACACCTGCATAACCCCAACGGGACAGAAATGGCTCCTCACGGACAACCTCAACCTCCCCTGGAACAACTGGAGGCTGTTTCTTCTCATCCTGTCACTAATTACTGGGGAGAAAAGATATATAAAACTGGTAAATTGGGGTAGGCCCAAACAGTAAAAAAAAAAAAAAATAAAGGGGATGGGGGACCTCATCAAAGCATCCTTGCAAATGGATTTGTGTCCCTCGTGCTGCATCGGGCACAGGGCCTGCAGGGTGACCAGGCTTGAAGGATTACTCACTAAAACGTAAAGCCAAGCTGGACTCCTGCCCTAGGAAACTCGCCAGATTTCTACTCTTAAAGGAATGATAAGCCTTTGGGATGCTGCTCTTCTGACTGCGCAAAATCAGGGTCAAGTCTGGGATAAGAGCGCCTCATTAAACAGCTCCAATCCTGCTTCCCTCCAATCTGGAGGAAAGTCTTCCCCTAAGAGCAGGATCAGCACCCACCAGCAAGACGAAGGTGTGCTCCTGGCAGCCCAAATGCATTGTACTAGGGTGAAGAGTTTTCCAGAAGGTGATCTTTCCAAGTACGTTGCTCCTTTGACAACAAGAAAACCTTCCCCATCCTTCCCATTAAACTCACTGGTCCCAGATCCTCATCACTTTGCATCAGCCTCACAAGGGATGAGGTGGCAAAGGTGTAGCCAAGAGCAGGCTCTGGGTCTTCTCAGGAAGTGCTGTAAGCTGGCTTCCTCCTCCCACTGGAAAACTGCCATGAGCCTTCCCATGAATGAAACAAAACTCATCTGCTTTTGCACATTTTCCTCCAAATCCAACCTGTTCTCCAGCTCATCTGCTCCTCTTTGGGATCAGCTGGAAGGATTCGTGGCTTTGTGTCAGGGACAGTCAAGCTGCTTGTGTGTGACAGCACCCAGAGGGCTGCAGGTGTCAGAGGAGAATTCCCGCAGCGAAGATCAGGGCTGTAGTTCTGAGAAGACACGGGTAGTGGCAAGACAGTGCAAGTGTCACCCGGTGAGAAAACAGCAGAGAGTGGCAAAGAGCCGCTACACACGCTGATTCAACACGTGTGGAAGTGGGAGAGGGGAGAGGAAGCAAGTAGGTGTGACCCCAGGAGATGACACACCAAGAGCCATGCTCGGGTTAACCATTTTCACCTCATCACTTGCCTGCCTTTCTCTTGTTGCAGAAACCACCCTCATCCCAACGTCCCAGTGACCTGTTCTAGCTGGCACCCTCTTACCGGCCCATTCAAACCAAAGGCCGTGGCCAATACCAGCAGCTTTGCCAGCGTTCTCTGGCAGGGAAATTTTGCAGGGTGGCTTTACACCGCAGAGCGTGACCCTCCAGGAGCAGAGTACCTGTCCTCAGAGCAACGCCTCACCGTCGAATGAGACGATCGCAGCCGACTGTGAGCTGAGCTGCCTCCAGGCTGGGACGGGCTCAGGCGACGTCCCCACTCTGCAGTCGGTCCCCCCTCAGCGCACAGCACACGTTTCGGTTTGATTGATTTTGTAATTGCTCGTTTAATTGAACAGTTACAGCAACATTACCAGGAAAAGGTTTCAGGGCTGGGAAGGGGGGTTGGAAGGTGTGGGGGTGGAAGGGGAATTGGAGCTGGGAAAGAGCAAAATGGGTTTTTCCCTTTCTCTTAAGACGAAAACAGAGAGAAGAGGAGGCAAGGAGACACGTTCCCTTCAGCAGACCCTGAGGAGGAGGAAAACAATAAATTACAAAAAGAGAAGAAGAAAAATGAGAAGTGGATTGAAAAGTGTGGCAGGGCTAGAGGGTCGCAGGGACTGCTCAGCCTCTAAGTGACACTCTCTTCCTGCTAGCTGTGAGTGCTGGCATGAGGAAAACGGGCCACAGAAGGAAAGCTGGGAATCTGTGTGAGCTGGAAGCAGGGAACACACCGGCGAAGGTGGGAGAAGATGCCTTTGTGCCTAAATAAAAGGTGCAGGAGCAACATGCAAAGACAGGGGAAGACATACCAGTGTCAGAGAAGCTGCAAAGAGCAGAGGATGTGGGAAGACAAAGCAGGCGTTCACGGGAAGGTCTGCATTTCCAGCACAAGTAAGGGTGGTGGCTGCAGCATGAGGTGAACCTCCAGGGAATGGGAGAATGGACAAGCAGGTCTACACCAGGAAGCTGGGATGGGCGAGAGTGAAGGGAGAGTGCACATATATGAAGGAAAAGTGAGAAAAATAGCAAGAGAGATGCAAAAGGATGTGAGCAAGAGAGAATTCAGGACACATGCGGGCTGGCTTCATCGGTGAGCCTGCTACCGGCCCTGCTCTGCTGTCGTGCTGCCACATGAGATTGCCAGGACATTGCAGATCTGGTGCCAGGTTGCTTTTTGTGTCTGGGGCTGGGTGACCACTACCATGTGTCTGTGAACTTTCTGGAGCACCTCTGCCTCCCATCCACACCCACCGCCCAGAAGGGTTTCCCGAAGGGGTGAGCAGCCTCTGGTTGTTGGGTTCACATCACTTTTCACAGCATGTTTGCAGGTGGGCACGGACACTGTGAATCCTCTCCGTGCCCATCTGTGCGGTGGGCACAGCCTCTGCCTCCGCATCCACCAGTGCAGATGCGGCAGCATCATTGTGTGTCCCTCTGCGTGTGTGTGTTCGAGCAAGGGGCCTGCGCCTCTTGGGTGTGTGTCAGGAAAAGGACAGGAGAATCCAGACAGGGTCAGGGGGGAAGGTGCACACAGAGGCCATGGTGCAGCTCCACAGCAAAGGAGATCAGGTTTCAGGAGAGCCTGGAGCTGGGCTGGAGGGGGACAGGAGGTGGGCTTTGCTGCCTGCATTCCCTGGCAGGCAGCACAAGGCAGGTTTAAAGAATATCCTTCCATTTAGGAGTTTGTTTATTATTCTTAACTAAGCAGCTCAGACAGGCAAGCCGGCAGCACCACATCCACGCTGACTTCCCAGGAAGGCAGGGAAGGGAGGGACAGGAAGGCAGATTTCCAGACTAGGGGACAAAGGGATTTATGTACCGCTGGGCTAGGGAAGGGGGGCAAAGCTGCTTTGCCAACTATGTAGAAGGCGTGTGGAAGACACTCAGCTTTGGGATGTCGGAGTGGAGTCTGGGTGGGGTGCAGCTGGAGTACTGCAAACAGGATCAGAGCTGACTTGCTGTTCCAAAACCCAGCAGCACCTTTGGGGTAGCTGCTGCTCTTATACTTAAGAACTTGAGCTTCTGGTCTGAAATCCTCCGAACCAGGAGCAGAGACTCAGCTATGTGTTTTCTAGAGAGGAGGGAGAAGCGATCTCTTCTCTCTTGGGTCAAAACCCACTTATTCCATCAGGAGTCACAGGGACCACGATATTTGTGAAGTAGAAATTCCCTCATCTTGCAAGTGTGTCCGTAGCAGGGAGTCAACACACATCTCCCAGCCCTGTTTTGGCTTGTCTGGCCCATCTAGCAAGTTTCCAACTGCTGCAGCCATGGCAAAAAACTCAGCAACAGCAAAAACCACAGCAACCTAGAGAGAGAGGAGAGCAAGTATCAGTGTGCATTCCTCGCAGGGACAGCCCATGTATACCTGTGGGGTCCCTCGAGGTGATGCAGAAGGAAGTTCTGCAGACCTGTACATCAAGTGAAATGCAGATGAGCGTTTTCCTGCACCCTGCTCATGCGTACTCACGCCCAGCTAAACACCAGCCTTAAGTGCAAAGATTCAACAGCATTCTCCATGTCTCTGGACTCGAGCATGCTGGGGAGTGCTGCAGATCCAGGCGACGGGGCACCCATCTGCAGCACGCCCCCACGCCAGACCTACCCCCTGAGAACAGGAGAGTTACCGTCCCTGTGGCTCAGAGAGCAGGACCGCAAAGAGGGACTACCCCTGCCATTCGCCAAGCGCGCTCACACTGTCGTGAAAATGAGGTCAGGGAAGGTCGTTCAGTTCAACAATATAAATCAAGGAGGAAAGTAGAGTGGAAGGCGGCGAATACTTGGGAGAGCTCACCAGTGGGGGGTGGCTGGGGAGCAGAGGAAGGGCTAACAAGACTGAGAATGCCACATGCAGGCGAAACAGAAAATACCGGGGAATGAAAGCAGCCAAACGGTGGCAGCCAGGACGGAAGGCAGGAAAGCCCAGCCTCAGGTCCTTCATCCTGCGCTAGAACCAAAGCTTCGTGTTAACTCGCAGGATTATTCTGCCAGAGCCAGAAAGGCTCCACACCCTCCAGTCTCAACCCGCTGACAGAAAAACCTTTCACTGGAAATTTGCTTGCATTCAGTGCGAAAATGTCTCGTTTCTGTTAGCAATTTGTTCCCCATCACGAGCATTCCTGGGAGAAGTCTGACGAGGGTAGGAAACGGGCCAGGAGGGCTGCACGCAGGGTGCTTCCACCTGGCGACCTGGTTAATCCCACAATGGGGCAGCCAGTCGCCCTTTCACCACCTCTTGCATTCCTCCATGTCCCTCATTCCACCTTTCACCACCTCCCCTCCATTTCTCTCCTTTCTCCTCCCTTTTGCCAGACTCCTTGTTCTCCTTCTTACTTCCCTTCTTTCATCTCTCTTTTTCTGCTGCTCTTTGCTCTTAGCACTTGTGGACCTCCTGCTCTGCCCTGTTCTCAGACCCCCTGAACTCACCACACCCACAGCCCCACCGCACTCTTGGGCACAGCAGAGCTCAGCACTTTCTCCTTGGGCTTGCTCGGAGCCTCCAAAACGCTTTTTGCACTCAGTCTCCCCCCAGCACTCTCTGGACAGAAGTCGCCCTCTTCCCTCCCCCTTTCTTTTTCTCTCCCTCACATAATATTTTCCATATGAAGAAGCCTTCCTGAAGCCGCACACTGCCCTCTCGGCGAGTCTTAGGCGGGTTAGAGGAGACCCTGGGAGCCTTTAATCCTCTCTCTCTCTTGCTTTCATCCTCAGCCACAGCTGGACGCCCCATTGATGTGGAACAGACCAAACACCAGGCCTCTCGCTAAGCTGCTGCTGTGGGGCCTCTTCTCCTTTAGAGCCGGGCCCACGGTCCACGTCCTGCTTACAGAGTGCCCGCAGCCCCCGCACACACCCGGCCAGCGCCGCCAGCCCCGCTCCACCTGC
>NW_010431957.1:40970-41190 GCF_000710305.1 Buceros rhinoceros silvestris
CTGCCTCCCCCGGCCCTGCGCCCGCTCTCCTCACCCATCTTCTGCCACCTTCCTCCAGGACGAGCCCCCACCCTCTCCCTTACCCCAGCATCCCCCTTTCCCAGGATTATTCAGCATCAAGCCCTCACTGCCTCACGCCCCTGCGCAGCACCAGACCTGCAGGACGGGGAAGGACTGGTTTGTGTGCTCTGCTGAAGCAGCAGCTGGTGGCAAAGCCCCC
>NW_010431958.1:0-6358 GCF_000710305.1 Buceros rhinoceros silvestris
CGCAGGATTTCCCCCCATCTCACTGCGGGGATTGAGAGCAGCTGCCCAGAGGATGCCCGCACCCCCCCACACCCCTTCCCAGCGCGAGAAGAATTCTGCTCCTCGCTGGGACAGCGGAGCGAACCAAGGCCAGGCGTCACTCCTACCTTCGCTGTTGGCTGCCTGCCCAGGATTCTGACCTTGAACAGAGGAACAGTTTGTGTAAACCTCTCTTCTACAGTCTTTCCTTTTTCCCCGTCCCTCGGGTTGTAACTATATGCATATATATATGTGCATAGAGTATAGTTATGCCTGAATTTATTGTATATTAAAAGTTTGTTTCAGTTTTTTTCCCGAATGCAGACCGAGGTGTGAATTTCTTCCTTCCCCTTTCAACTCCTCTGTCTATTCGAGACAGAAGGAATCGTTAAGGATTCGAGGAGTTATTAAAGTTATTATTACCTCGGTCCCTCGACCCTTAACAACTGGGAAATGTACCGAATTTGTTTGCATCATATGAAACATGTTTACTCAGAATCACGCCTTTCTGATCCAAAGTACTTCAAGTAACTTGGTTGTCTAAAGACTTTCCATTGGCTGAAGATGGAAAATAAGAGAAGACATAGTGATGTTAAAACCACTAACAAATCCTGTGGCCCCAAAACTGTTTAGAACGATAAACGTGTACTTAAATCTATGCAGTGAATTACATCTCTCAATGACTCCAAGGTAAACTAGGAATAATTCTACCAACTTCATTAGAGCTAATGCAGATTTATGCAGTCAAGTGCAAAGTTTGGCCCAAGAATTGCCTTTCACACACAACTGAATGTAAGCCATCTCTAAGATATGCTTTTAGTAGCTGCATACAACACACAGATGCCACAGTTTACAAGCTTAACCTGATAAATCCATAATGTTGAATACACATCTAACTTGTGAGTAGTCATATTGAAGCCCAATTTAAGCAGGAAGTATTACACCGCAGCTTTCCAAAAAATCACCCTTCTTATAGAAAACAATCTGCAAATCGTATCAACAGATCTGCCAACTCTGCAATTCTGAAAAAAAATACTGTATATGACAGAAACTGCATTGAGAATTTACGCTGGACAGCATACATGTATCTAAGTTGAATTGTTTCAAGTCTTTGGACTCCTAGGAAAGAGCAGCAAATTGCTTTTCAATCTCAGCTGAAATACTCACTTTTCCTGCCAGCACTCACCTTGAATGGGAGTAGTGTTTGTGAAAGGAGTTTTTGAAAATCCCCCCCCACTGAACTTCCATAAAAGATTATCTGATATCATAAGACATGTTCACCTTCCCAAAAATACTGTATTGCGTTAGGATACCCAGCCCCGCGATTCACAGGCATAGAAACCTATAACAGAGGACAGAGATCTAGCAAAAAATGACCCTAGGCAGATATTGCATACTCCAGATAAGTAATTTGCTCTCCAAAATGGAATACCCAGGCCATGCATCTAGTAAGCTCCTTCCTAATAACATAAGGGAAACATATGAACCGCCATGTCTCCCAGCATGACAGAGTTCCAAGTGGTCATTTGTATCACTCTAAGGATCAGTCCAGTCTGGGCTTTTCGCTGTTTGGTTTTGTTTTGCCTGGGTTTCATTTTCAGTGTTAAGGAAAAGAAGAGTCAAGGTTCTTCATCAGTGCTGAAAATAAAGGAGGAGATCTTTCTCCAAAAGGTTTGTTCGGGGGTTTTTTCTTTTGGGGTGTTTTTTGGGGTGGTTTTTTGTTTGTTTGTTTGCTTGTTTGTTTTGTTTTTGTAATTATTATTAATTTAGTGATTGCTGTCAGAAGTCTTGAATGCCGGAATAGTCGCGCAAGAGAGTGATTAGTGGGTGAAGTGCTCTTGTCTTAACATGGATAACAACAACCAGCCTATTCAAAGTAGTAGTAGCAAAAAATCTTTTATTAAACATTATAGACTTCTTTCCCTTAAAAAAGGAAAAATGCATTTCTATTTTGTTTCTACCATTGTTTCTGCTTTTTACATTCTAGATAAGATGATGTTAACTCTTGTTTTACTGCTCTTAGAGAAGTTCATCAAAAGAAATTCTCAGATGACTTGAGAACAGTCTGCACTAGTTAGATATAATCTCTTTTAGAGATGAGACTTCTTGAGGTATGGCCTGGGCACAAACCACAGACATTAATATTTTACTAAAATTTAGTCTACTTGGTCACTTCCAAAAGTGGCATCCATTCCTGGCATGTACAAGATAACAATGCATGCCCAAGGCAGACTGATGTCAGTCAAGAGAGCAACCAGTCTTGGACACCAGCTGACAATCTAGTGCACCACTTACCAATGCTGAAATGGGCCTGACTTATTCCCAAAGAGCAACTTGTGTTAGGATGCTCTCTAAAACACAGGATGGAGCAATGCGGAGCACTGTTTCATGATTGCCATTCAATGGCTGCAGCTCAGTCCAGAAAGAAAATGGGGCAGGGTTACACTTTTCTAAGACTCCCAGCTCTGCAAACTTGACCAGGGTCTTTGCGCCATCTCCAATAATAACCACTCCAAATATGTACATGCACACCTATGCAAAACCATCCTCCTACAATCAGATGAATTAAGCAATCCTTTTTCTGACTCTGCCATTCTTCTGTGCCTCTTTTTAGCTGCAGTGAGTGGTGAAAAAGAAGGAGAGCAGATACTGCTGGAAGCTACCTCACTCCTACCCCTCTCTCGTTTTGGAGGGACTTGATAGTATCTCTCTTTTTCCTGGGAGAAGAGAGCACAAAAACTGCGAGTTAACATTTTGATTGGCACAGGAAGATGTAGCAAGACCCACCAGCCAAGAAGGTCAGAGTTTATGCAAGAGAAAAAAGGCCATGAAGCTGAAGGTCCTGACAGAAACCCAGAGGCTGAGCAGGCCTGAGGAGGAGGCATGGCAGGGATACAGAAAGTCAGTAGCCAGGGGAGAAGGGAATCTGCCCCCTCAATCCATTCAGTGACAGAATCACGCTAACACCTACTCATGGTTCAAAAAGAAATGCAGAGTCTTAGCAGGAGATTAAATAACTCTCCTTCAGCAAAACATGGATGAACACATCTCCTAGAGATGTGGGCAGGTATGCACTACAAAACAACCACCAATATGGAGCTATTTCTGCAGTGTCACATAGGGCCATGCTTTTCCAAAAAGAAATGGAAGTTCACCTCTTTACCAAGTAAGCATTGCTTTTTGCTTTATAGCTCCAAACATGTGTTCTGATTTGGAATTCATTTCTCTGCAGACACCGCTGTAGTAGAAATGGTATCATCTAGTAAATTAAATGGAATTTCTACCACATAATGTTAATCTCTCAACACTACACTCTTAACTGTTTTTGTATAACTTAGACCTAGATATTACAGTACTCCAGTGACTCTTCCATTTCACCATGCTTCAGGAATGTCTGAGTCACAGTTTGTCTGGATGCCTTCTGAGAGTCACAATCTTCCCCACTGCATCTCATTGTATCCAGGTGTAAAACAAAATGGTAAACCAACTCACGCGCTGATCTGCCTTTTCTACAACACTGTGGCACAATGGAGCAATAGATGGAAACTATAACAAGCAACACTTTCAAATTTACCTCTCTTTTGAGACTTTTTCAGATCAATAGAATTATTTCTTCTTAGTACACATGACCGAACTCAATTTTCTTTAAATGAGTGTACTTAGAAGATGCGAACATACTACAATATTAAAAAAAAAAATGAAGAGAGGTAAGTTCTCAAAGTAGGAAACTATTATCAAGAACTGTGACCATGCTACCTTCAGTGCTTTTGCCCAAGTACTCTATTTTTAAAAAATAATAGTATTTAGGACTGCTCTAGGGGAACCCGGGGAACTCACTGTATGACATTTATAGATTCAAGAGTTGTATATATATAACCATTATTGAACATTTCTGCTTACAAAGGTAAGGTATAAATTATTTTTTCAGTGTGAATTGAGTAATTGCCATGCATAAAGAAAATTATATTCCCAATAAATGTACCGGTCATTTTTATTAAGAATTAAAGAGTCATAAGTAATTAAAGAGTCATAAGTAATTTTGGAGTAAGGTTGTGTCTTCCTTTCTAGCGACAGAGTTGTTTTCTATGCCAAGTGAAAACATATATCCCATATGGGAAAATGCGTCTCTCCCAATAAAATTAACTTTCCTTTGTGGTTCCTCTGCCTTTTCCTCCTTTCTCTTGTGAAAAATTTTCCCTTTCCTAAAACATTCTCCTTCATCCTCTCCCCCACCCATGCCTCGCTTTTCTCTCTTTTCTAAATCCCCACACATCACCCCTTTCAGAGTTTGTTTGGTCAGAGTTTTCACCCTTACTACAAACAGCTTGGGTGTTAGTCCTTCACTGCAGGACAGCTCTCTTCTGTATGGGGGGTGAGAGTGAGGGGGGAAACAAGCCATGTCATATATTGGGTACCTATTTACAATTCAGTGTGTTCATTTTTTTCATTTCATAGCTTGGCTTCGCAGACGAAGATTTGGGGAGGGCTTTACCCACGCTTACTGCAAGCGCACTAATGGCTGAACAAGATACAAAAGAAACGTATGTCAAAAGATGTCAGTAAATGTGGTTTAAAAGAAAAGTAAGATTAGAAAATGCCTATAGGCAGTTTTTCACTTGGGAACACTGTAGAATGCACTGCAGATACAACTGCCTGCCCCACTAGGTCACATCTCCAAACATTAACTCATGATTGTATTTCAAAGAGCAATCAGCACTATGTACTTATGATGATGACGCAAAACTTTGACTTTGCAAAATTAAGAAATATTTGACCTGGGTAGAAAACTTCCTTTTTCTCTCAGACAGCATTTGTCCTAAAGCATAAGTCAATAACCTTCCAACTTTGTTTTTTTTATACTTCTATCACAGCAGCCAAAGCTGCAGAGCGTGCAGGCATTGCTACTACTAGAGCTTGAGGTCATTCCGCAGTCACTGGAAAATTATCCAGTCTGCCTCCTTGGCCCTCAAAGCTGCCATAAGAAAAGATGCAAAAACATACTGCTCTTAGATTGGTCTAGACAATTTTACACACACCAGCTGGCAGCGTCTTGTCATTATTCATAAATATGGTGTAAGAAATAACTGCTTCCCAGATTTTGTATGAATCCCAAATATGAATGCCCATGTTTAGCAGCAAGTTAATGCTGATTTAGGTAACGGTTTGGGATTTAAATCTCCTGGGAAAAGTGAGCCACTGAACTAGTGACCATGCAATTTGACTACATGACTTCTGTACCAGCTATAATCTAATCAGACATGAGAACAAAGGTGACCCATTATGCTGAAATGGTATTTGTACTCGGTACTGGTTACAGCACCAGCCTGGAGAAAAGTCAGTAATGGAATGTTGTGGGTTTTATTTGATATTTCTCCCTGTAAAGCACTTCATGACTCTAGGATGCGTACCACACGCATCTGAATGAACTAGCTTTGTGTGCACTCTTCTCTCTAAGAGTCCTCGTAGAAGTAGCAAGTCACCCGGCCCTTGGAAGAATAAAACTAAGCAACTTCAGAGAAGATTCCCACTCTGCAACTGCAGACGGATCCTGCAATGGCAAGTGTATTTTACATCCAAACTGAATTCCCCTTCTATTGTCTTTTCTCAATAGGAAAGGGAAAGCTCCAAAAGTAATTTTGAATTCTACTTATTTTGGTTAACACGATTGCTCTTCTTCTTTTTCCCCTCAAGCACATCATTGTTTTGGAAAGCATTCTGTATTCCATCTGACATCTAAATCTTTCAAAGAGGCAAAAAAGACCTTGTGGCTTGGCTCTCACTTTAACTTCTAGCATATAGCTTCTGGAAGAACTAATTTACTTAGAATCTTTCATCTTTATTATAACTGATATCATACAGTTGCAGGTTTCTTAGAAATTAGTTTTGCCATTGTTCAATCCTTTTGGTGACAACGCAAAAAAAACTTTTAATAAATTTTTCAACTGCTTTTGCAGGAGAAGGGGGAGAAGTTCAGCGTGGCTAACTTTTAGTACCCTACTCCAACAACAAAACATTATCTTTCTGCTATTTTGAAAGGCAGTAGATTTTTATATAACAAGATGTCTCTGACACTAAGAAGTTTTTTAAAATTACATGAAACTTGTTTGGCTGTGTGCTTCTATTGTGAGCCATGTGCGTAAACCCAGTAAAGCAGCTGCGTGTGTTGGGTCTTCTTATTCAGAAAACCTGTTTCCTGAATATTCAGGTGTATTTAGCCTGCCCATCTTCTGGCACAAGAGCAGGGCTCTGAAAAGCATCCTCTACTGACCTGGCTGCATTCAATACTTTTACTATTAAGATCAATAACCAGTTTTTTAAATCTTACCACTTCTTTTCCTGC
>NW_010431958.1:6422-8081 GCF_000710305.1 Buceros rhinoceros silvestris
CCTGCTGACACTACTGTGCCAGCACACCAACTGACCTTCCTCCACTTTGCATACACTTAACACAAATTTTGAGTGAATTCCACTGGCAAGACAAAAAACTGACCCGATAAAAACCGACCCATAAGCAGAATATGGATGGCGCAGACTTTATTATATGTGATGGTGCACTGGTCATGAACACAGCTCCACCCCCACATCCTTCTTTCAGTGTACTGGATCTGCAAACTCTTTCTCCCTTCCTCCATCTTTCCTTCCCTCTCTTCCTTTTTTATCTTCTTCTCTGCTCTCCCTTTTAAAACTGTGTATTTATTAACTGGGTATAGCAGCCCACTAAATGCTGGCACCAAACACAGGTGACAACGATCCCACAGAAGACCTTCCACAGGAGAATGCCACTTAAAATGTTGACATGACATGGAGGATATCTTGGATATATTTTCATTTTCAGTGAAACGCATTCTGGAAGATGACATACTGAACACTTTTCAGGCTTCCCCCAGGATAGCTTTGAACACAAGAAAAAAAGAAGATTTGATTTGCTTGCTCTTCATCTTTCAGCTTGATGGAGCTGGATATTCACATAGGAGCCAAGAAGACACACCAGGTCTCTGCCTGGCACGAAATAGTCTCACACTTGCCAACACATGCTCTCACGGTCAGTGTCAGCCTCATGCCCTACGGCTGTACTTCAGACCAAAGCTTTTTAGCGCAAATGTGGTCTGGCTGAGGTTGTAAATAGGTGGTGCATCTCCTCGTGATGGCTCTCAACTCTCTGCAACGCAAGCAGCATCAAAATCTGCTCCACTGTAGTGCAGTGAGGCTGCAAGATGTGACCCAGCTTTACATACTTAAAAAGAAACTACCTTATTTGAATACAGCACAGAAGGAAAATCAACCCTATCTGAATAAAACTCTGTATTTATGAAACCCTTGGCACCAGATCTGTTATCACAAACTATCTTGATTGCATGTAAAAGAAAAGCCCTAAGTGAAAATTATTTATTTTTTATCTATTGTGCAATGAAAAGATAAACCCCCTTAACAGCTGGCTCTTTTTTGAAGGTGTAAGTCCTACTTCCATTGTCTTGTATTTACTAATGAGAGTTTTATGGTAGGTTTTAGCTTAAGAATGATTGCTGATGGTGAAATGCAGTAATTACATCCCTTATGACAAGATACAAAGGTGCATACTAGAGAACTTGCATAAAATGCCAACTTAATCTCCCTCATATAAAAAGGAGTACTTTACAAGCTGGCAAATCTTCAGTTTTGGATAACAAAACCCTTTTCTTTTTATGCTCAAAACAAGAACGGGTTAACAAAAGCATGAACTAAAATCTCTATTTTCTCCTCTCTCTTGTTCACAAAATATAGTATTACAGGACTTAAGAAATCTGAAATGCCATCAAGTGGAAAGCTTGAAGTGAAGTAAAAGAGGTCTCCTCTGATAATAACAAAACCGTCCTATTTGAAAACGTCTTCATAAGCAGTTTGTAATGAGGACCTTTGAGGTCTATCATACCCATCATGTTCATTTCATTTAGAAGCAAAACAGAAATCCTAGGTAAAGGGCAAAAGGCATTATGAGCATAAATGTTAAACTAACATCCTGTTAAAAAAAAAGGGAAGGGAAGGGAAGGGAAGGGAAGGGAAGGGAAG
>NW_010431958.1:8351-35731 GCF_000710305.1 Buceros rhinoceros silvestris
GCGTGAGGGGGGAAGGGGAAGGGAAGGGAAGGGGCAGCAACAAGCAGTCAGCAAGTCAATATTGTTTGTACTGTTTCTGCATGACTGCATTTTCTCATACAAGTGGTACTTCTGGACTACAATGAGACTGTGGTAAACCATCTGTTTAGGGATTAAGGATCCAGCAACACTGAATGTTCAATTCAACATAAACTGGTCACTTGTTTAACTCTGCATTCACCATTGTCCCCCCCAAAACACTCAACAAGAACCAGCTTATAAACTCTGCGCATAACCAGAAATGTGTTTTCTTCCTGGTCTTCAAAAAAGATTTACAATAAGATTGATGCAGCAATAACTTTTAATGTAAATTACAATCAATCTGAAAGTTTTAAGCCCCAGAACTGGACTGCAGCTGTGGGATTGAAAGCCCAGTTGATGATTATCAACAGAGATTTTAAGTGCTTAAATAGTAAAAACATGGGGCACATACAACGTAGTACAAACAATCTGACAGTCTAAGAAAAAAAAAAATTAAATTGAGTATTTAGTCTAAATTTCAGGAGAACCTTTGAATTCACGAGACATTTCAAAATGCTGCATCTTTTCTGAAAAGACTGACATAACACTGCCTTTGTCAAACCAGAGTACGTTTGTGGAAGTAGGCAAGAAGTTAGGAAAAGAGCTAGGTATGAAGATTTTAGTCTCATTTACTGATTAGTATTCCAGGCCCAAGACTAAGAACGTGTACACATAACTTATCTTTCAAATCTCTAAAAGCTACTATATCAAAAGCATAATATTCTTCAATAAAACATGTGATGGGTTACTTTGTAACACACATACATCTCTACATCAGTAACCAGAAGCACATTTTTGCCTGAAGACTTAAAAAGCAGACCAAAAAAGGGTAAATTATACAAATTTTACTGTTGATGTCTCGCTAAAATACATCTTGCCTTTCTGCTTTGAGCTTTCTCAGCTTGCCCTTTTCCATTTAAACTGTACCTACGAGTGGCAGACAGATCAGCAAAGTGCAAGCTCTGAGAGTCAGCAGCACAACACAATTACAAAGTTTCCTGAAGCCAACTGAAAAACTCTCATTCAGCAAACTAAACTGCTTGCTCACTGAAGACAAAGTACACAGGCTCCTGCTAAAAGGCAAAAGAAAAACACTAATTGCCTCAGCTTAGAAAGCTACTTCCCCTATGGGCAGGTTATTCTGTGACTGTCAATTAATGGATTTACTCCACTGGCTGCTATGGTAATGCACCAAGTGCTAAGTACAAGATCCTGGACCACTGATTCCATCTGATATGATAAAATTCCTGTGGTCATAGCACAAACTATCTTACCATTTTACACACTTCCTCACAGAAATTGAGGCCTCTGTTTAAGAACCCCTCAGATTATGTGCTATTCCTCCCTGCTTGGGACGTAAGTAGGGGTTCAATTCAGTTCGTATGAGCTCTGTGAATGTACTTAAGAATGCCCTACAAAGAGAATGCCTTTCTGAAACAGTGACTGTCCATGACCTACCATCAGAGTCTGCCTCCTTCACCAGACAAGCCAAGAAAGTTAGTGAAAGCAGCTGAAGAATGTTGCATCCTGTACCCACAAGAGTAGTTTATCTCTTTCAGATACACTGTACACTCACTTTTAGCTGACTCCCAGCAACTGAAATGTTCACATGGGGAAAGTATTTCTCAGCTTATCAGAAATGCACGGAAAGAAGGAAACCTTGAACTGCTAACTTGAAACAAAACAATATTCTTTTGGAAATAAACTTTCTAAAGATGCACGTCAGCATTGCTCCGTAGTAGTAGGCATATCAACAGCCAACCATTAAACAAGGAGTTATAAGCCTAAGCCCAAATCCCTGTGCCCACAAGCCAGTCTAATAAAATGAGAAATAAAACTTGCAGTAGGTATACCTCCGAAATTCACCAAGCCCCTCACAAGACAGATGACTAGCCAAGATTACAACATGCACCAGTGTTTTTGTTTGCACATTAACCTCACTGAATAATGCTGATACTGAGAAGAACGCTAAGAGACAAGACATGATAGTCACAAGTTCCTAGAACTACTACCTTTTCTTTGTTCTTGCTGTTTGCTACACCATCTCCTGGCATCAAGCCTTCAAGTAGACTGTAAACTCTTTAAGGCAGGTATTATGTCTGTGCTGGTCTGCACAGTGCCCAGCATGATTAAATTCTGATCCCATAATTTCTACAGATTTTTCAAACATGATGGAAGCAGGTTGGCTAAGAAGTAGCTTTGGGGGACTGCATTGTTTTTATCAAATTACTTCAAGATTTTGTTCACATTTTGTCTGGACTGCAGACTTTTTTACTTCATGTAATAGAAAACTGTGATTTAAAGTATGAATAAAAGCATTTTTAAATCCTTATTAAATCTTCAAGAGAAATCACAGGCACATTGTTCTGATGCTTTTGCTGCCCTCACACACTCATAGACCTCCCTTATCTACCCAGTTCCTTCAACAGAGATGGAAATGCTACATTCCTAATTGCTCAGTTGCATCAGGCATTCCTTGCTGTGAGGAAAAAAAAGCCACGAACAACAGTAACAACAAAAACCTAAGCTTTTTTTGATACCATAAAATTCTCTTGCAAAAGGTGAAAGATCCTCGACCACGTGGCAAAGCCCTGTGCTTTCCAGCTGTTAGTATTACAGTTACCTTGTTTTCCAAATTATCCAAACAATCAAAATAATTTTCAGCAAGTTGCATTTTGTGTACCAACCTGGTTATTCAAGTTTGAAAACTCGGTCCCCCCAGAAGTCACTTACCAAGGAACATATCAGTTAGACGAAGGTAAAGAGCTTAAGCATGGCTTGGGCAAGGGTTTCTGCTGGCCCTCTACAATTAACAGTGAATTCATTAACTCCTAGGCAATTACCCAGGGGTAATTGCTCAACTTTAAAGTCAGAGCCTAGAAGTCACAGAGAACTGCAAGAATTCATATCTCTTGCTGGTTTTGTTCCAGTTTGCATGGCTGTGGACCAACAGGGCAGTTGGCACCATGCCTCGCTGTAAAGGCTGTGCTCCCAAATGTAACAGAAACATTTTTCTTAGCGTTCAAGCTCATAAACACTAATAAACAAAAAAAACACAGAGATGCAAAATGGGAATGTTGTAGTTGTTACAATGGGCCATCAGACAGTTCCAGGCCATCACCTTGCATGGCAAGCCTTAAGCATGGACACTTAAATGTATCATGCTTTGGACAGGGTTCAAAAAATCACACCTACAGACAACAAGTAGGTGGTTTGCTGAAAGAAAGAGGCAGTTGTTTGACTGGCTGCCAAGGACAATCGAGGAGCATCCCCAGGGCAGAATGTCCCACCAGCTCTGGACTGCATACCAAGAACAAGGGACCTTAAAAGCATGGGTCCCCATGAAGTTTCACACACACCTCTCCTGAGGTTCACTGCTGGCTGTATGTAGTTCCATCCCTCTCCCAAGATAGGGAACCACAGCAGGCAGCAGTGTAGATGATTCATACAGAAAACCACTTTCCTCTAAACCACAAGCATCAAAGGCTGATGCACTCCTGAAAATCTCTTCCTTTGAATGCAATCTGAAATGTATCAAAACCAGTATGCTCTTTAGAAATTAGGATTGTTAACCTTCATATCACAGTCTGCTTCTGTGCAATTTGTATAGCTCACTATTTTCTGCCAGTGTGCGTAACACCATACAAGGTGTTGTAAAAAAGTCATGTCCCACCCCCCCACTCAGCAACAGCCGACACTGAAGCTTAATGCCACTTTGGACTGATTCGTGAAACATCTTCTGGCATCAGTGTAAATACTGTCAGAGACCAAAAATTTTGTAATTGAATTGAATTTGACAGGCGGGAAGAGATGGACAGCTGTTTGGTACAGCTTCTTCAGCCACACATACAAGACTGTTTTCCAAGTATCACTTGGTCATACAAGCAAAAGACATTACCTAATTTTGCATCTAATGTTTCTGCTGTTGCTTCTGTGAGAGAAGCCCTTTCAAAAAACCCCCAAAAAACCAAACAAACAAACAAAAAAAAAACCGTGAAGAAAACACTGGTAAACTTTAATGATTGAGATGATAGTTAGAATTGATTACTTATTTTTTCTCTGCAAGATGCTTCCCTTTCTAATTAACATAAGACCATGAGATACCCAAAATGCGCCAGTCCGCAAGGACTACAGAGCATAGAAGTATCAATGTTCATCTCTGAAAATCAGTAGAATAAGTGTTTTTGGACTCTGTTTGATGAACGAGGATGCATCTTCATATAGTGGCATTGTTTCGCTACTTCCCATGCTTATTTGGACAGATTCACAGCACTGGGTAGGAAGTATAATGGTTAGCAACTTCAGTTTTGGAAGGGAAAGTAAACACATTCTGATTAGCAAACAGTGATCTCTACTGTGTTTGATTTTGGCATAACAAAAACTAAAACATAAACAAACACATGAACCAGGGACCATTTAGTACTACGGTTCAAGCAGGAGCGTTTGTCTCTACATCACTTCCTATCCCCTTTTGGAAGAGTTTCCAGCATTACACATTTTTGCCTTTTTTGTTTTTAATCTGTTCAGTTACACTGATTGTAGATGTCAGTAAGGCACTATATAAGAAGAGAATGGTAAGTGACCAATAAATAATTTGCCTCTGAGGTGTAAGTAAAATCACTACAACATGCAGATTAGAAGGAGTTTTTAAAAAATAAATTCTAAACAATTGTGTCTTGGTGTTGATAAACGAAAGGTCACAGAGTCATGTATAGAAGAACCTAGAAAAAAATATTGGAAAGAGCCTCAATGAATTTCAAGGCTAAAAATAAATAGTCAACAACCACATAAGTTTCCAATTGTCATTGTTTTTCTTTTAGTACTCCCATTGCTTCTTTTAGTGCTTCATTGCTTTACCTTCCCTGGGAGTTGGGTTTTTTAAGGCACTCACTCTCACTACACGCAAACGTGTTGTCTTTTCTGAGATTATGATACCCAAATTTCAGTGGACTTAAGTGGTCAGAGCAGAAAAATAGGAGCACACGCTCTTATAATCTATTTTAAGTTCCGCTGCAGAATCCGTAGCATCACTTCAGGCAAGACAATACTTTTTTTCTGTGCTTAATTTCATCTTGCCATACCAGCATTTGTCCAATTCACAGAAATACTGGTGACTGTAAAACATTCTCAGAAATATATGATGCAAGTAGACAGTACCTCCCTCACCACCACTTTGCTAACTACCTGGCAAGTACTTTTACTGAATTGCATGTTAATCACCTCACAGCCTTAAGGGGCAACAGAGTGCAGCAACGCATAGGAAAGCATTTACAACGACACTTGATGCATGCAATGCACAAAAACAGCACTCCCTACTCAATGAAGACGAAAAGCATTTCCTTCCACCAGGTCTGCAGCCCAGGGCCATATCCGCCAGGGCTATTCTGTTGATTTCAAACAAAGGTAGGAAATGGCTGTATCCTAATGCTTCTTTGCAACCCCATGAGTCAGTGCTTTGGAACTCAGTACCTATTCTTCACTCTTATACCAGAAGGAGGTTTAAAAAAAAAAAAAAAAAAAAAAAAAAAAAAAAAAAAAAAAAAAAAAAAGAAGAAAAGAAAAGCAGCAGATAAACACTCCAGGCTGTTCAGATAAATGCTTTGCTCAAGAGAGATCTCCTGGTCCTTAACTTTTCTCTTCACTTCCTAATCTCCAGCTCTGCAATAACATTTACTCACCAGCAGGAAATCACTCATGGTGACTGGATGTTCTTTTGCTATGGCAGCCCAGCAGTGAGCTGCCCTTTCAAAGCTATGGTTGTTGCAAACGAAAGAGCGAAGGTGTGCAGGCTGAGAAGGTCACTCAGTAACCCTCCTGACTGGAAAACTGTTTTTGCAAACACAAATGTAGTAAGTTTATTCACAACAGTAACTACAGTGGCCAAGCCACAACAAGTACATTTCACTTCCCAGTCAGCATATTTTTTCAGGGTTAACAGATACCTTTTCACAAAAAGAATAAGCATGAAGAAACAGTAGAATTGTTGCCAAAACCACATGGCTCAGCTTTGACCCTTCTTTTCTGACTAGCCTACTAAACTGTTTATGATGGGGATGACCAGAGTAATGTTACAAGAGCTGTATTATTGCACACTGTTATGGCACACTACTGGGCAAACACCACAGCACCTCACTCAGGCAGAAGAAACTTTTCATTTCAAATGGAGACTCCATTTACAAGATCCACTAAAGAACAGCATTAAAAACAGACTAAAGGGGGAAGAAAATAGTTTGGCTGAAATGTATTATACCATCTTTAACATTACTGAAAGTTATTACTGTAGTTTTACAACTTGAAAATTTATTTTATAGCATAGTCTCAATAGTGTGGTATTCTTTCAGCGTATATATGTTTCAGCCTATATATGTATGAATAATTAATGGATTAAAATTAGTATTTGTTCAGATTTCAGTAACATTCATTATATTTCAAAATCATCAGGTTTTGCATTTTAAGAAAAAGAAGACAGTGTCTTCCAATATGCAGCAGCAAGATTAAACTCGTTTCTCTCAGAATATCTTGATCTAACTATGGTTTAAAGTACATCCTTACATATACTATGACTACCATTGCTCATTTAAAAGATACAAGTAACATCCCCCTTTTTTCCCCTATTATCTACCAATAAAATGTTATTTCTCATTCACGTCTTTACGATTTTTTAGGGAGTCAACCCAACCACACTACCAAAACTGAGCATAGAGTGTGTAACGGTATTAACAGGGACGAAACCATAAGAAACCATTAACAGCGAGGAAACCATTGCCAACATATCAATAGTCACAACTGTTTACAGCGGTACAAAAGCTATGGAGCGCATAGTTTATAAAACAAAAAGGGAAGTGTACTCCATGCTACAGCAAAGTTAAAAGCGCAGTGCAGTAACAGCACTATCTTGTTACGAACACTTGGCAGTGTGTCTAAAGCAGCATGGTCAAAGACATGATGCAGTATGTGCTGTGTTTGTGTCAGAAGCACTCCTCAGCTCCAAACCTTTCTAGCCATCACCACCACCTCATTTGGCAATGGCTCCAAAGACTCAGTTCATCTACTCTAAATTTGCTCCACATGAAACAGACACAAACTTACTAGATTTGTATTGTGTTCCATACAGCAAAAAAAGAACATTGGCAAACAAGAGTACGGCATATAGCTGGGCAGCGACAAAGACAGTTGCACTTTATCATGAAAGCACACTTGTACATCATGTCTACATTCTGTTTTCATTTTAAATTTTCAGTGACACTTTTCTTTATTTGCCTTCCCTTCTAAGTTCCTCCAGTTTCTCAGGCCCATGATTTTTTTCCGTACTGATGCTGCTACTGCACTGGACACAGAAGTAATGTGTTCAGGACAGATAACAAGCACCATTTTGAGTGGATAAAGGAGGCAAAAGGACACAAAGAGAACTAACTGGCATCTCTTTGATTAAGAGCTGAGCAATCAAAACTCTGGAGTCTGTATACCACTTTCTTCAGAGTTATCACTAAAATTATTTTCTCAGATTGTCTACAACAGCCCACTAAAACAAATTAATTAATTCAGGCATACTGTTTTTAATTTATTGCCCACTGTATTTTTTAAAAGGAACACACATAAGCTGGAAGGAGGCTTTTCAAGCAGCTTTGGGGACTGAGAGATTTGCTTTTTAGAAAACTCCGTAGTGTTTAACTACTCAGTAGAGTTAGAATAACAACAAATCTCAAAGTCAACCTGGTGTGTATCAGAGACTGGGTGTAGGAGACACACGTCAAACTATCTGAAAACAGAGATGTTACATTAAACAAAAATACTTATTTTTATGTTATTTCCTTGAAGACACCAAAAATGGCAATTTCTTTTATTTATCAAGATCCTTTTGAATATACTGAGAAACTGATTCTTCTTCAGTTTTTCCCCCACAGGTTTGTTGGCCCAAACAAGAATGGAGGACAACACGCCCAAAACCTGTGACTCTGAAAGGCTTTAAGAATTAAAAACTCAATACAAGCTCTCAACCACAATATAGGACAAAACCAGGTCTAGCTCTATGAACAGAGGAGAGCAGCAGAAGCACCATTCTGTCGTCATATTTCAGTGGAGGACTGAGACATAGCATGGCTCAGAGATCACAGAGTCCTACAATAAGAGACTTCTAAAAAAAGGAAAAATGTGTTTTGAGTGTCTAAGTACCTTCACAGAAAGAAAACATCAGGTCCTAAAGAGTTCATTGATTTAATCATGAATGGCATAACAAGAGCTATACAGCAAAGTTAAACAACCTCAATTTAGCAACAGGAAGAATGGCAAACCATTGGAACAAACTACCAACAGAAGCAACAGATACCCCTCTGCAATCAAGGGTGGATAGCTTTCTGGAAAATGGACTTCATCAAATGCAAGTTGCTAGCCCACGAAGAATTGCTACTGGGTTACACTGAGGTCAAACTACTGGACCAAATGCCCATTGCCACCTCCTCCGGCTCCATGTACTTGTTTTCTTCTTTTTTAACCAGTCATGGGGATTTCTTCTTTGGGAGAAAAAAATCCACAAATAATTTTAATTCTATATTCTTACCTTTGATTAGTGCTTGACACTTAGCATTGCTCACAGGGAATATTTCTTATATGAAATGAGGATGAACACTGGCTTGGCTCAGATCAAAAAATTGTTATCATCCAAACTGATTCCCCAGTGCTCTAATACCTTCTTTCATAGCAACAAATTTTAAGACATATTTCCAAATCTTGGATGACTCATTTATTTCATGTATCATTATCATGTATCATTCACTGAAAATGAAATCTGTGTGTGTATGGTTAAGCGTCTATTATTTATTACTGAATTAGAAAGAGATGAGATTTCAGCAGAGGACTCAAACACTCCTGTAGCCTGTATTAGCCCTCTTTCAAGAGATGTGACCCTGACTAAGTAACTTAGCACTTCTGCCTTCATTTCTTCATCTGTAAAATGGAGATAATATTGCTTATTTACATATGTCAGTGTGTAATGTGGATTAGCTAATGTTTTAAAGTGCCATGAAGTTGAAAAGCGATCTTTAAACACAGTTTGATTAACAGAACCATAGACACCATCTGCAAATTAACAAGTAAAATTCTTTCAGACATTTCTTGCAAAGAACAATAATTATACTGAAAAGGGAGTCTAAAGATTTTAATACCTTCAAGGTTGTGCTGGTTTAGTTGTATTCATAAACATCAGAGCCCTAACACAAAAATATCAATGTAGCTTCTAAAAAATGACTGAGAGTAACTCCACTGAAAACAAAGTGCTCAGGAGTTCAGGACTGAAGTCCTCCCACCTTTGCATAAACTTTGTGGCTCTCATGAGCCTTTCTTATGTTCTATACATCAGATACGTCTACTGGGAGGGGGAAAAAAAAGACTATGATGAAAGCCAAGTTTTAATTTAGAATTTAATAAAAATTGATTAAGCATCACAGAGCACAAACAAAGCTGTTCCATAAATCTCTCAGCTCTTTTTGTGCAGGAATGAAAGAAAACACTGTCTGCTGAAACAGATGACAGATGCTGGCTTAAAGATAAGTATTATTTATACTTCTGTACCAGATTTCTTCTTATGCATATCTTATCATGCATGGATATACAATCAACAAAGCAATTATTCTGTATCAGTGAAAGACCTTACAACATACTTTTACTCCATGGGAATTTATTTTATACAGTTCATTGTTCAATAAAAGAAGGAGAAAGGAAACGTTCTAGAAAATGTTTAAATGATGTCTGAAAGACTCTTTCACATTGAAGTACTGAAACAGAGCAACTAAAAGCTTTATAAACTCTCTTGTTCAGAAATGCACTGATGCTTTGTAGATCACTGGGGAATATCTGCAATATCTGCAATCAGGGAATTTTTGATAAAATTAGTTACTCTGGATGATACCGCCACAAACTGGTCTAGTAACCTCTCCCCTCCCTGCAAAACAGGAGTATCTGCACACCTACAAGTTTTTAGAATTATTATAGGAATGAACATATAAATTTTATACTAAATAATTAATTTGTCCATGACCAAAACTACATATAACTTCCAATTTTCAATGCCTTTTCTTTTCCCTTCTCTGAATGTTCTACATTTTTTTGGCTTAATGGTCTAAAAGAAAAGGATACTATCAGTTAAATGGCTGAAGCAACCTTCCTGCAGTGATCCACTATTATTTGTCTAAAAACAGAGGCTGAGAAATGAAGACATAAAAGGCATGTTTCTTCCATGATACGCGGACACTTACATCATAATCCTAAAAAGAATGGTTTTGAGAGAATTCAAATGACAATTTAAAATTACATTGCAAAGAAATTAACTTGTAGGCTTTTCAATTGAGTAAAGTTATCTCTTGAGAATTAGAAATGTACATCTAAAATAGGAATCATAAATCAGCACTTATACTGCAATATGCAATCAATTTCTCTTTTTTGAATTATGCATGAATGCACTATAGGAGCATATCAATTAGAGGACAATAACTTTCCATGAGTTTCTACAATACTCTCCTGTGAAGCTGCACCACACAGGAAAGAGTCTATTTGATTAAAGAACAAGCCCTCTTTTCAAAATCCAGCTACTAATATCCACTGGAAGTATCTTGATAACTGGGTCAATGATTAAGACTGGAGTAAATTAAAACACTTTAGAATAACACATATATATGTGTGTGTGTGTATATATATAACCTCTGTATGAGTAGTCTTTTTTCATTCAGAGTGAATGACGCTCACAAGGACTGACTACAATATTTATGGGATTTAAACAGTTTTACATTCTTGCTTTTAATTAAAAATGTTGTCACTACCAATTTTCTGTTGTGTCTGGACCCTTTGAAGTGAAGAGGTGTTCAGGATAGATGAGCAATTAAAGGTCACAAGCAAAAAGCCAGAGAAACAAGTACAGGTGTCTCTGAGGAGACTGCAGCTTGTGTTCTTGCTGTATTTTCACTCGTGAACAAGGAAATTGCATCTCATTAGCATCCATGTGGGATGAAAATACATACTTCCTTCCACGTGGAAGAGCTAAGGCACCCCTTTATAGCAATGGATCCATGTTATCACAGGTTTTGTAAGGTCTCATCTCTTACTATATAGTTGATGGAAGTTATTTACAACGACTGGTCAGTCAATTGATCAACCATTGTCTACCAGGCAGCCATTTGAACTTCTAATCTAAACCAAAGAGGTTTAAAAATAAGGTTACTTTCAAGTTTTAGTAAAAGTGAGGGAAATGACTTCTGAAAGCAACACCAAAATAAATGAATTGCATGTGGTCAAAGATTATTTCCAAACAGCCATTCGCTGGCTGAGCCATTCAGGGTATTGTCCTATAAATCAGTGGAGTCCAAGTATTACATTCATAGCAGAAGATAGTATGATAGAACATATAGAGATCGGATTATTTAAAAATATCTAAATAGAAACCTTTTATGTCAGAAGAATCTATTAGAACCAAAAGTATGCTCAGAATGTCATTTTATCTTTTCATTTCTCTGCTTGCCATTTTCTTAACAGACAAGAAAGTAATTTTCAAATGCAGCAAACCTGAGGAACCAGCTAACTTGCATTGTAACTAATGCAAAGGTATGCCAGCTTGCACTACATGTGTGTTTGACATTGTGTCTATCATGTAACAGATGGAATACAAAGACATTCCAGAATAATAAGCTTTTATGTTTCTCATAGTTTTTGGAAAGGGACATGTCCATAAAGGCTTCCACTGGCTTCATAAGAATTTGGAGTAGTTCATTTGAATCATGATATTAACACAGCAAACACCCTTTTCAGAAGTCTATTTAGAAAAGCCAGTGGCCAGTTTTAAATTATTAATGACTCAAAGAAAAATTTATCTTGAAAACAATTTCATTATCAAGCAAAATACTACATAGAATATCTGCTGAAGTAATACCTATCCTACAGTCTTTATTTACCACCTCCTCGCTTTTGGTGGGACAGTAGAATAACTGTATTTCCACCAACTCACAGCATCACCCAAAAAAGAGACTTCTCATTATTATAACCTTCCTTCTTTATGATTATGACTTATTCATTACAGTTAGCCAACAGTCAGTCTCACGTTTACCACAATAAGGTTTTCACAGTGATTCACAAATGTAACTCTCTCTTTACCCTGAATACATTGTTTTGTATTTCACTGAGGACATACCACAAGTTTTATTGGAAGAAATAGACATTAGTACATCTTTCATAATAAATAAATACTAAATGCTCTGGATCTTTCAAAGATTTGGCTTTTCTTTTGTCTGTTATTCCTCCAGGGATTTCTGCAGTGCAGGATGTCAGGGTTTGAGTAATTAGCAGAATGTTGCATTTCATTAAAAAATAAAACAAATCTCAGAAACTTCAAAGGAGAACAAATCTAATGGTATTTCTCTGAAATTTGGCAAGAAGGGCAATGGGGGAGGAAAAAAAAAAGTCTTGCTTCTTAAGATTAAAATATGCAACAAGTAAGACAAAGAGTGTCATCCCTACTCAACAAAGTCCTCTCCAACACCCACTCTTCAAAGGGAAGCTCCGTCAGTGCTGAGCTGCTAAACAGTTAATCTTCAGTAACTCCACTAAGAGCACTGGTGGCAGGCTGCCCATCATTCTTTTAGACAGAGCTTGTCAGAGAAAGTAGGGCAGCTTGTCCAGCCCAGCAGTCAACCGATTACTAGCGAGCTCAATGGGGCTCCCAGCCAACCCCTGAGACTGCTGCCAGCCCCTTGGCCAGGATCCAGAGTGGATCATTTTGCCAGAATCACATGATGTCAGTGCTGTTTTCTCCTGACCAGAATAACCAGTCATTCAGGTTGCTCCAAAAGCCATGCAAACAAATGGCATCAGCTCTGCAAGCCTTGTGCGTGCATTAACTTCCAGGGGTTACAGGCACAGGCAGGCACAACTCACCCTGCATCCTGTGTTTCTGTGGTCAGAGGAGCACGGAGGGGTGCCCAATCAGGCCCCACGCTGTAACTGCACAAAAACTGCTATAGAAATTGCACTGACCAAATCTCACTCTGGAAAGTATGTTTCTAAGTACTTTTAAAGAAAGAGATGACACCAGATCACTGGGTCTGGTAAAGCTGAACAGAACCCAAGGAGATACGTACAGGTACACGTATGGAATGGAAATTAAACTTCTAAAATATCTTAGAAGATAATGTATATTCACTTAACATCTAAGGAAATCTGGAATTTAAAACAAATAATGAAACTGATGTCCAAATCAGTATGTTTTTCATAAAAGATTTCTCTCCCTGCAAATTGCACCCAACCCTACACACTTGTCCACTTTTATCTAATATATTCAACAGCACACATCATACTGCAGATAAGCAAAGCATCTGCAAAGCGAAATGCAGCAATGATGAAAAAAGAACTGGTTTCTTTTCCACTTGAAAAGTTTGGAGGTTCATCAGTAACATTCCCCTGACAAGGCGGTGGCACTGGTGCAGTTACGGTTTGCAACTGTCTTTGTCTAAGTGCAGCTAAACCAGATAACCCATTTCCTGCAGGATACAGGTGCACACTTAGAGGAGAGTCTTCCAGACCTCACGGAGAATAATCAATAAAAAGAACTGAAACCATACGGAAAGGAAGAGAGGCTGAAGAGTGTCTCAAGCATCCTTATATCAGAAGAAAAAGCAATGGAGCTCCCATTCTCCTCTACTTTCAGTTGCAAAGGCCCATTGTTTCACACAAGCTGCAGGGCAGGGAAGGGCAGATGTTTTTATCACAAAAGAAACATATAAAAAAATGGTTGATTCAACGGTTGGTCTTCAGGTGCCTCAGTAATCTTCCCAAAGCCAAGTTCTACTGCCTTTGACCACTGTTAGGTAGTATCTTAATGTCAGATGCAAAAAGAGGCAAGATACAAACCAACAAGAGCATAGTAGAAAAATTGGCTTTAAACACTGAGCTAGAGCCTCAGACCCAAGACAGCTGCACAGAATTGTTTAGAAAATCAGGAATTCTCACAGCAGAGTTTGGGCAGAAAAAATCTCTGCCTGACAAAGTAAGCACGTCAGGATGGATGGGTGAAAAAAGCAGACTGGGTTGATAAGCAGCTCCGAACCCCTTTGGTTCAAATGTCCATCTCTGTATATGCATCTGCCTGCAAAAACACAGGGATTCCTTTTCATTTGGAGGACCACTACCAATTTCCAGAGTCGATCTAATAGTCAGTAACTTCTCGTTTTTTGACTTGTCCTTGTTCACTCAAGTGTGTAACTCTCTTGTGGAATTATGAATTAGAGTTAAATCACACATAGCTTTAAAGCTCAGCCAATTATCAGCAGAAGCACAGCACTCTGAAATAACAACAGGTGTGCGTTTCTCAGATTTCTTTGGCATCAGCAACATCCTCCTCCCCTCCAGCATCTGAGACTTTCAACAAGTGGCCCTTCTGTCTCTTTCCTAGTGTAAAGGGAAAGGATATAAGGTTGCACCTACAACAACCATTTCTATTAACTTGAAAAAGCAGCTATGACTGTAAAAGGAAAATAATGTCAAATTCCAGAAGTTGAAAGAACTAGCAGTACGATAATAACCAAAAGAGGTAAAAACTCTCATTTAATTTGCAAGACACAAGAACAAAAACACACAGTTCATTTGATTTGGGCAGGGGAGAAAGTCATCCTTCTTGTCATTCAGGTTCATTACTCTTCCACCTGGCGGCAACTACACTTGTAGCATATATTCTTCTAAATCCTGTTAAAAAGGTTTACCGCATCACACAGTATCAGAGAATAACTGGTGACGCATGTTTTTCAGAGTAATGGCTCTACAACAGCTACGCTATATACAAACTTAATGAAAACCATGACTCATGACTGACAAATTAAAGCCAAACACTTTAGGGGAATATTTTGGTAACCTGAACATCCAGAATGCAAAGCACAGAGCTGGCATTCAAGACTTCAGCATTCTTTCAAATTCCACATAAACTAATTGCTGTGCCTCAGTTTACCTCCTATAAGCCTGATAACTATACAATGCACTCATAGTCATCTGTTGAAAAACATATATTTTTAATGAAATGTGATCTGCCGCTAACAACTTGTTCCATGACTTCATCTGGTTACATGTTATGAAATCTCTCAATAATGTATACAATCTGTCATTTTGACATGTTGCTCCTGCTACTTATATCCACTGCTGTCAATCCCAAAGATAAGATTAATTTGATTAGTGGTATGATACAAAGAGTGAATTCCAGGTTTCAAGGTCACTCTAGTTTTGGCTCCTCTGGTTATCTATTCCTAACACTATATTGTTCAATACATACATTTTACACAGAAGCTGGCTGCTGTCTACTAAATACTCTGTTATTCTCAATTTTTGAATACTAAAAACCATCATATATGCCCCAGCGCTTTGATTCGTTTGTTTCTTTATCACCTGATTTTTCCCCCCAAATTCCAATCTTAATTTTGTCAAACTGAGGTTAAGATTAAGAAAACGGGTGAGGGAAACATGGTTTTATATTTTGCTTAAAACACAGAGATCCAAAATGTTTTTACACTTCTAACTTGCTGTAAGGTATTTTATTTCCACTGAGTCCATGTGGCAAGGATTAAGCTGTACTGAAGTATCAGTCAAATACCCCTTTCATACAAGTCACCAGAAAAGCAGTTAATTATCATTTTCTCCATGGCATCTCCACAATCTCTTTTTTAAATTTTCCAAAAATAGATAAACAACAGGGATGGAAAAGGGGGAAGAGCTGTCTGAAAACTCTACACAGCGGTCACAAATCACAGGAATGGAGTCGGTAGCAAATTTTCATATTCCTGGAGAAAAATGGTCATTTCTTGGACTGGTTGGTCTCTAAGGCACAATGAAACTAAATGTCAAAAATGAGGGGGAAAAGTCATCTAATATCAGAATGAAAAGACAGCCAGACCACGAGACTGAAATAACCCTGCCCATCGAACACCCTGGCATTTGGTGTTTCAGTAAGCCAAGCAGCATCCTGAGTTCAGGTCCCTGTATCATTCACAAGGCTTGCACAGAATCCAGTCATCACCAAGCCCTCCAACACAGTGCCACATAACCTAGCACAGGGTGCTTGGGCAGTGCCCTAGCTCTTGCAGTCTGCGGAGTGGGGAGTCCAGGAGCAGCCAGTTCTCAGCAGCCACCAAGGAGCACAGCATGTAGCAGAAACAAAGCAGTTGTTCCTGTATGTGCCTTGAAGAAATGCCTCAGTTTTTGGTTTTTTTTTTTAATGCTTCTGTGGCAAGCTTTCACAGGACTGCATGAACACACCCAGAGGTAGCAGGCAGCTGAGCTGCCTTGGAGCTCTGCATTTTTTTAACTGGTTTTTCTTTTTAAGCCTACTGTGGGATGTTTGAAGAGGTGATAAGGAGCAGAACTTCATGGAAGGAATGAGGAGAGAGGCATAACTTGACAATGCAAGCCTCATCTTACCAAGAGAAAAAACAGACAAAGCTGAAGAGCAGCATGGTCTCTTGAAATTCTTCTTTGAAAGTAAGTGGATACCAAGCACGTTAAATTACACTCTTTAATGAGACAACTTAGTTAGAATCTCCCAAGTTCATAATTTTTCATTTGTCTATATGCTTTGTTGGGATGAGGCACCTGCCTCTACAGGAGTCATGCTTCCTTCCCTTCCTTCTCCCGATACACATACCACAGCAAATCTGAAGGGATATTTCAATCACCACTTTGATAAAGAAGATCATTTTGGCATACAGGTGATCTCCGAGCAGATTAAGGGTATTTACTTTCTTCCTGATGGATCATTCCCAGAGATACCAGCACAACACAACCTACGCAATTAGTTTTCACAGGTGGCTGTTTTGCCTCCAGTAAAACTGCTTTCTTTCTCCTTCTGCAAGTCATAGCAGAGCAAATGTATATAAAAACATTTCAGATATGAAATAAACACTTTCATAAAAGCAGCTGTGATGCAATGCATCATTTCTGTCTGACCTGAGCTATGGAATGAACTTTCGTTGGCAGGATCAAAGATGGTAAGGAGAGAGTGGAGGATGGGGGACAGGACAGGACTATGGGAAGATGAGGGCTCAGAATAGCACAGTCTAAAATAACCTCAAATACTCAAAGGGTAAATGCCAGTTAGGTGCAAGCACACGCTCCCTGTGTACTCTTCTGGACAGGCTGTGCAACCAGGCTCATACAGCCATGCAAGACAAATCAAGACAGCTGTCCACAACCAAACCTGTACAGCCGTGAGCTATGGAAAGACAAGCCCCTCACACACTGTGTGCCACAGGCATCAGTGAATTTCCCTGAGAGAAGTAAAAAGCACAGCTGAAGCTGTAATTTCACCCTCATGCCCTTTTATTGGTCAAGGTCTAGGAAGTATAAAAGAAAAATTGTTTTTAAAACTGCTGTCTCCCATTTTCAAGATACTACACTGTCAATGCGGAAATCTCAAACTAAACATCCATTAAAGATGTTTCTATGTCAAGGGTCTCAAACCATTACACAAGAAGAGTTCAAACATATTTTTTCCCCCAAGTTCTTTCATGACTAACATATATAGGAATTTGAGTATACTATTTAAACATTTGGCAAGCTTCTTCAAAAAAGTTTGTGGCTTTTGTTTGTTTTTTTTTTTTTAGTGTTAGAAGAAAGCTTAGAAGAAAAATCTTACTCACTTTTGTTAAGTATCTATCTCCTTCTTTACATGCTCGTTGTATGGAGCCTACAAAGGCATTTGAACATTCAGGCTCCACAACTGTTGTGGATTTTTTACAAAATCTCCAGGGGCATGATAGATCAGGTCTCTTCAGTCTCTTCAACTTCTAATTGATACCATCAAACTACTCATAAGCCGCTTGTGAACCCGAGTCTTCCACAAGATGCCAACCGAGCAAGAAACATCTGTCCTTAAATATTTTTCACACATTTTGAGTCTCCTTTCAAAAAATGCAATGCATGAATATGAATTTTCTCTGATGGCAGAGAAAACAAAAGGAAAAAAAGGGGGGGTGGAGGGGAGTGTTCAACAACTCCTTCAGCTTATTGATTTGTGTGAACAGTTACAAATTTTGTGCACCATTTCAAAACAAGTGGGCTAAAGAGCGAAGCTAAAGGCTTCAATCTTATTTAGGGCAGAAGCTTTCAGCCTTCTCATGTGCACAAATTTTAAAATATCTATGACTAAAATTGTGATGATCTTTCATGTAAAAGTTTGAGTTTGGTATTGATTGCTAGGTAGGTATATATGCAACAGCAGCTTCGTCCTCAAACTCAGTGCAAAAAACAGAGCCAGCAGGAGTCTACAGCTCTTCTAAGAAAAACCATTACTGACTGAAGCTAACAATGCCAGTTTAGTCAATCAGACTGTAGCTCAACCAGTAATTAAGAACTCACTGATAAGCTATATAAGATAAATTTTTGGAGACAATAAATCTATGTGGATAAAGTACCATAGATACACATACATTACATAGTGATTATGTAACGTATGTAACTGCCAAAAGGTCAAAGGCCCCAATCTTTCATTCTTCTTCATGCAAAGTACTTGTGAAAGCAATCTCTTTCAAAATCAGAACGGTTTTCATGTGCAATGCAAACATAAAAGTCTGAATGGTACTCTGAAGAAATATGAGTAACTGCAAAAAATGCGGTCAGACAAGTTCATGTAAATCACATATACAGTCATTTGTATGAACACATTCTTTCTTATTCTAAGAAAGGTTTTGCTAAATAAATTCAAAAGTGATGGACATTGGTGTGAGGACTTCACCTTCAAAAAGTGAAAAAGAGTAAGTAATTACAAAAAAAAGATTGAAAAGACTATTATGAATATTTGTAAAAGAAATGTAGGTTCATTATTACAACACCAGCAACATGCTTATCCAGGGCCAACCTACTCAATTTGGAAACTAAAACAAACTTTAACTTTGATTATCTTTGAAGAGCTTATACAGTTAAGAAAGTATGAGAAATAGATTCTAGCCCTTCTATTACAGCTACATTTGTTTATTAAAGCTGCACACCTGTGCAGATTGACTCAAGGCAAAAGTGCAACTGAGGACATAGTTTGGCCTGTAGAACATTTGTTACTGGTAACAGATGAGAAGGAACAAGCCCCATGCAGCTATAACAATTCAGGCTAAGTTTGCATGTTGATAGGGTGGAAAGCAGACAAATATATTTTACACTGTGTTGCTCAGACACAGAGAAGCCCCCTTTCTCAGACTGACTCATTTTTAGCGTTTCAGTACACCGTCATAGCAACCTCGGCACACCAGTTAATACTGCCATTCACAGCAGGTTTCTCAAGACAACCTACACTAACTCAACTTTAACGAAGCAATCAAAACACTTTGAAGAAATTAGGGTTAGATTTTATGTTACTAGGAAGCTTATCTTTCTTCATACCTTTACCATAAATAGACACTTGACGCAGAACAGAACTAGCACATTCTGATTGTCTTATAGCTACTGACCACACAGTATCAGATCTAAAAAGTACTTCATAGCTCTGTGGCTTCATGGTTTCACTATCATTTTCATTTCAAAGAAGAAATAAATAATGCCTGTGAGAGGCAAGGAGAAATAGCTGAGGTTTGTTCATTTCCTCCATTCACTACCACCATTTCAGGAAACCGAAAATGGTTTGCTGTTCCCTAACTTAAAATGATCCTAAAAGACACTCATCTTCTAAAGCTGTATCATATCAATTAATAAATACAATATATCTTTTAACAGCATAATGTAACCCAGTCTTCTTTATCCTGATTTATTACCATTCTTCTATTTCTCTGAAGTAACTCCTTCTACCCACTATTTAAATTCAACAGCTTTTCTCCTCTCTTCCATATCTGAGGAAGAACTGAGACAACAAAAGGGAATCTATTCCTCTCTTAACTTAAAAGAGGATCCTGAGAGCTGGCAGCAAAAACTGCAGAAAGTCCAGTGCTGTTCCTGGACTGCAACATGCTCAAAGGAGATGGCACCTTCCAAGGAATTTGTCTGATGAAAGTTGATGTAAGTTAACACATGCGAACTGAACCTTTGCAAAGGCTCCTAACTTGGATACATTCAGGCATTTTTTCACAAAAACCGCAACGGGCATCCCCTGACATCAGTATGACCTCTATGCCAAATTTCAGGACTTCACTCAAAAGCATGGAGGCACCATAGCTTCTCATTAAAACAGATGTATTTATTACAAACCGACATATTTTTGTTTAATCTCATTTTTAGGAATATCTACCTTAGTTTTGCTGAAACTTCGTAACAAAATTCAGCTCCGGGTGATACCCTTCATGGAAAAGTCAATATTAAAAGAAGTCAAGCCTGACCAAGTTATAAGCAACAGGAAGCATACTTGCAATGGGTAGATCCTGCCTACCTTAACTCTCAACAGTGTTACCAGCTCCACTCAATAAAAAGAATGAATGAACCTCTCAAGAAAAAGAAAGCAATTGCATCCTTAATTGAGACATTTTAGAATTGTAGTAGCATGAATACATCAAAAATCTTTATCTGGGACAAGAGCTGAAAATATGTTTCCACATTGCTGCCAAACAGACAATGAATAGTAGCCACGCTTGATACCCAATATGGGTCTTCACAGGGTACAGCAACAGCATTTAGCCTCTTAAGGCTAAATCTTTGAAATGATCCTGGCCGAAAAGTTTTGGGGCCAAAAAGAAGTTTTCTGACCAGCCGCCTGAAGCAGAAGCCTAAGCCACTCTTCTTATCTCAAGAGACACTTCATATTCACTGTTTTTTAAGGAGGCTGTGGGGTTCAGAAAGGTGCTCAGCTGACTATGGTTGCATGTTTCGCTCTCTGCTTACCTCCTCCACAGCAATATGGAAAAGACAAGGCCAGATTTTAAGACTTCCATGTGAATGGACAATTTGCTTCTCACCTTTGATGCATTCTAAAGCCTAAAATAGAGACTCATAGAATGTCCTCTTATGAAGGGAGGCTCCTTTGTGACTCCTTCCAGCGCTGTGACTAGGAAAATGCCTTCCTCCAATAAACTCTGCCTGGTATCACGACAATTAAAAAGGCCATGTGAAAATCTTGTTCACATATTGCCCATCAAGTCTTCAGAAGCAGGCAGCACACTTGACTCACCATAATGTTATTCACCTCCCTCTGTAAACGTGCTTTTGAGAACACTAGCAAGAAGCCAACTACATGTGGTAGTAAAACAACACACAGTATGTATAAAGAGAATAATGTACAGTAAAAAACTAGCTAAATAACAGAAGCCAATAATACACATACACACAAAAAAAAAAACCCACCAAAAAAACCCAAAGAAAGTCCCAGTGGTTTCTTTAGCAAATATAAAATAAAGAATTTATCCATTGAGGTCCTATATCACAAATACATAGAACCAAATTAAACTATTAAAGTACTGTCTCCGTTGAGGGATTTGTATGACTTTGAGGGAACTTGTAGCCTGTCTCAGGGGATCCTGCTTCTTGGAAAGGCTGGAGACCACATATATTCTAGCTCCACTCAGCACTTGCACATTGGGATTCTGGACAGATTTGTATCTCTGGATTCTTGGACTCCATAAAGTGGTCCACCCTAGCATGGGGTAACAGTACCAAGGAGGCTTTGCACTTCTTCCAGCTTGATGTATAGTCAAACACAGGAGTCTACTTTTAGTTATGATATGTAGCAAAAGATAACTGCTGGAAAAACATTATGTGAGAAGATTGAGGCTAGGATTTTCAAAAACACAAAGGTATTTTGAAATATCTAGATATCAGCTATTTGCCAGCTCACACATTTCTATAAGTTAATGAAATCAGAATTTCAAAACCTGTGTAATATTATAAAGAGGAACAAGTAAATGAAAGCTACTATACGGCTAGTAAAAGTCCAGGTCAAAACCACAAAGGTCAAAATCCCTGTAGATGGTAATGGCAATGAGAAAAGGTAACTGTTTACTCCTTTGAAATACAACTGATACACAGATTCTTACGACTTCACATTGCTTTGTGAATATCACAAATAATCAGCATTTCTGTTACGACCATATTCCATATTCTTTTGCAGTGATTAATTCAATTCAATGCATATCAATTTTTCCTTACTAAACAAAACTCCACATGGAACAAAGGAAAGTACTTGATTTTCAGCACTTACTTAAGAAAGGTAAGTGAGGAGAGTATCTTACCTCAAGCTTGATCTAACCTAGGAAAGAACAACAGAACAACAGATGACTCTAATACAACTGTTTCTGCAGCTGAACTGAGCACAGGCTACAGTTTTGCTGCAAAAAGTCACAGCCTCTAGCCAGCATTATACAACTGGCAGGACTTTTTATGGTGGATCTGGCCCTTGCCTCATAAGAAGATATTTCAGGAAATGTTGGAATAGGAATATTACGAGATCAAGCCAATACTTTCTTTCTCCAACTGGAGCAGAAATTGTGTAAAAATTGACTGACTTGCAGCACTTCAGTATTTCAGGTCCCAGATGGAAATATGAACTGAAGAATAATTCCAGGAAAAAAAAAAAAGTTAGTGAAAATCCAGTTAACTATTTTTCCTCCTTCAAAATGCTTCTGATTTCAAGGCTTTAACTAGGTGATAGACTGTTAACTGAAGCAATGTCCATCAAGGTGTTTACAAATTGTTCTTCTTGAAGCACATGTGTTAAAACAAGGCCTATCAATGACTGCTTCCAGACCAGGTGCCCAAAATGCCACCAGCCTCTTGTTTAGGAAGCAATTCACACTTGTTGCCACATTCACCTTATTTTCTGCTGTCTATTAATTTTCAAGATCACTGTTTCTCATGCTTGTAAGCTTGAATATTATTCTTTGCTCCATGCAGTTTTCTATTTGCACAACTTAGAAGACATAAAGGAACAAACATATGAACCAGTCTAGACTACTCAATGTCAGTGATTGTTTTTTGCTCTTATATTCCAACTCTTCCATTGTACCCGCAATTTTTATCAGTGAATAAGGTTTTAGGTCGTGTCAAATATGTCAGAAACTCTTACATGAGTTAGAGAGGTGTTTCCATTAATCAGCAGCTCCATGTGCTACTATTTGCATTGTATATATTTATTACAAGGATTGTTACAGCCATCTTGAATACATAAAATATAATGAAAAGAAGTTTACATGCAAAGGAAATTTTTATTTCACATTCATTTTAATCTCTCTTGTTTTTTCCTTAGAAGAGTAATGAACCATCAGATTGGTGCCCTAAGGACTGTCAAAATTATTTTAGTATCTTAAAGCTCTTTTGACTTAATTTTTATTTTAATGATTATGACATACTGTGCAGCTGAGAAACTAAAAGACCATCAGGAAAATAAGGAATCATGCTGCAAATATACAGCTACTTGTTCAGTGGTTTAGAAAGTCTCAAATAATGTCTTTTTTAAATTTTCATTTGGTTTCTTTCCAAGTAAAATTGTCACCAGCTGTGAAACAGGTAAGTTGGTAAGAAGGCCAGAATGAAACTGTGTAAGGTGCTTAGCAGTGAAGTTTTTAGTAAATATACTTTGCAGTCCAACCTTCCTTTTGTCCTAGCAGACAATCTAAGAATTTTTTATTTTATTTTTTACAGGAAAAATATTAATTGCTTGGTTTGACACCATATTTTTTATATTGGTAGGTTTTTTGTTTTTTTTTTTACTCAGGCCTGGAGAGAAGACAGGTCTTAATCCTATAGCTATCCTGAATGAGAGAAGAAAGTAGCACTTTTCTGTAACACAGTTAAAGACCGACATCTTGATGATCACATCTGATACTCGTCAATCAAGGGAGAAAAACAAATGGGATAAGATGGGAAAATGTCTGAAGGTAAGAATTGATGTATAGAGAGTCTTACAACCTCAGCTTCCTGGAGCAACAAGAAAAGTGACAAAACAAATGTTTCTGGGTCAGTCTGCTTGCCACATGAAGATGTAGAGAAGTTGTGACTTCTTGTTCTCCCCTAAAGTTTTTGATTACTTGAATTTTGAAACATTTATGCATTCTGTTCTCTTTTTTTTTAAATCATACTATACCAGACCCTAGCTAGACAAATCCTACAGGGATAGGGTTTCTAGCAGGTTGGCAAGCTTCCATGGACTTGCTGAAGGAGTACAATGAAAAACAACATTGTTAAGGAAAAAAAAAATCTTAGATCACTGCAGCAAGAAGCTTCATTTCATTCATTAAATGAAAAATGAATTTTGAATTTGGAAAATCGTTAGCATTTTCCTATCTTGTGAAGCAAGTAAACCTAACTGTGTTCAGAGTGAAAAATCAAATCGAAGCTAGTAAAAAGAACATCCAGGTAAATAAACTCTTGCTCTGAGCTTTTATGATTCTTATTACACTTACTGTCGAAGATTATAAAAAATCGCAACTTGAACATACCAGATACTTGTGTCCATATTTGTACAGAACATATGGATGTGCTTTAAACTCTGTGTCCTTTTAAAATCAGTGTTAACTACATTTTAAATAGCCATGAAAAGTCAAATGGCTTGTGCATCTTGCCCTGTACCAGTAAATTTCCATGGTTAAGAGGACTGTAGGACAACCCCTTGTCCACATGCACCAAATCAATCTGCAAAAGAATCGACAAACTATCACTGCAGATAACAAATAAAATGCAGAGGCAAGAACATCCTCTTTTATGAAGCACAGTAAACTGGGTCTGGTGATATTTTTATGCCTTATTTAATTCAACATGCATTTATTTCTTTTAAAGTCATTTATACATACAGTTCGTTGATTTAGGCCAACTGCAGGACTTTCTCTCTCTGTAGAAGGACAATCTATGAATATGCAGATTTGAAAGATAGGATGGAAGCTCCAAGTGTTTTAACAGCTTGTTATCAAAAATTATTGCTTGGCAATACAAGTTCAGACCACTGGCTTGAGATCAAGTGACAGAAAAATGGGATTATAGAATTTAATTGAGAGAGAGACAGAGAAATGTGTTCTAAAAAGCCTAGGATCAGAGAGGAAAAAAATAAAAACCAGAGAGTGTAAAAGATAGACCAACTCTATTTTCAGTCCAATATATTTGTCTCTCATGTACAAATCCACTGGTTTTTCTATCTGTTTTCTTATTAACGAAAAAAAAAGACTGATACTTGATATTCAATATTTATATTTCTTTAATAAAGAAGAAAAAAAATCTCACCAGGAAAAAAACTGTATTGAGAGGTGACAGGAAGCAAAACAGCATTTTGTCTTAAATTTGCACAACCTAATTTATAGTAATAAAGCAGAACCTAACAGTTCTGGTAAATGTCAGTGCAGTCATGTTCATTACATATGTTGATAGGTATGAAGCAAGGTCTCTGTAGGCCCTTCAAAAATTGCACACAGCCGATTTAATGCAAACCAGAAGTCACTGACTGCTGGATGAACATTCAGTTTCATTCCCACATGGATATTAAGACAAAGCAGGGGGAGGGGGTTTCCTCCTCGTTTATTTACAGTTAAAGGGTGGGTCTTGAGGAATGAGCATGAGACCAGTGGAGGATGGATTTGGTTTATGGGAAGACACCTCCCAGCCTCCCATTCTCCAGCCACCACAGCAAAAGCGCCTGGGTTGTGTATAACCTCCTCCCCCATCTCGCATCTGCTTTGCCCAATCTCGTCTGGGCCCGCTCCAATAACAACATCTGCTTGGCAGCTTTTCAAACCCATGGATAGTTATCTAACTGAGGCTTTTGTGCTGCACTGTTTATTCTATGTGAAGAAATGCCTCCTTAGTTGAAAGAGTACTTTAGAAAAGCTGTGCAGCTATTAGCAAGTGAAGCACAAGGCTAATAACCCCCACCTGCTCATCAAATTAATTATGACATCTGAGTCATTATAACTCAGAAAGAACACACAACTGCAGACTTGTCACATGTAGAAATAAACACACTCCGCATTAGGGGAGGGAAATATATGGCAAAAAGGTCCAGAAGAGAAACATTTAACCCTCCACATATCAGTTATTAAAAATGTGCACTATTAACTTCCCAAAGGCAAAAAAAAATAAAGAAGAGAAGCTACGAGTGGATCTGTTTTTTCTGCAGAACACATCTCTATACCACTGTAAGAGCTTTGTGAAGAAAAGGAGAAGAAAAATGTATTAATGCAATGATCTTCACAGCAGGACTGTAAATCAGCATGTTCCCTTGCTTCCATAAGATTCCATAACAACCTGGTGGAAGAGGTGCACATGTCGTCTTCCCTCCTGCTCCTCCGCCCCAATTCAGCTACTCCAAATGTAACATGCATACATTAAGATACATTTTCAGACGGCTGGAGCACACTTAACAAGGACTGAGGTAGGGAAAATTCTGGGAGAAAAAAGTTTAAAGGCTAAGCCAAACTTTAACTCTCTAGCAAATAGCAAAAATAATAAAAATCTCAAACCGTAAAATATCTGCAAGACAGACTCCACTAAGTTCAGATTATAAACAATAAAGGACTGCCACACTTTATATTCAGATGTTCCCTACTGATCCAATTATTGAAGCTATTGGATCATTATGCCACAATTCATGTAGATGATGATAGTTTCTTTCTTTCAATCACAAGTATGAACTCAACTGAAAAGGTTACATAATGCATTCGCTTGTGACCCTTATAAAGGTGTCTGGCATTCATGGACACAGTATGCATTTTCTGTATTTTTTAGCAGTTTTCTGGGAAGAATAACCATTTTTCACTCTAGAAGACACTTCTCTACACCTCAACATGTACTTCGATCTCCAAGCGGTTCTTAAAGTGCAACTGATGGCTAATCAACTCTAAATTATCCTCAGCCCTTTTTATTATCAAAATTAAGTGATAGGAAAACAAATTATTAATAAGTTCATGTATTGTGTTTAAGTTTAGTGAATAAAAAATGTCAGGCACTACATACATAAACGCTGCAAAAGTGTTTATCTTGCACTAGTCGCAACTGATTCTTCATCCACAGCACTTCCTCCAGCACAGAGCACAGAATAGCCGAGTAACTTCTTTGTTACAGGGTCCGCCTTCAAGAAACACCTCTAACACAAGTATTTTTTTCATCAGTTAGAGCAACAGAAACCACTTTCTAAGTAAACCAGAAAACACAAACCAAAAAGTAGATAGGATATTATTTGTTGTGGGTCAGCTTCACCTACACCATTTCTCCCACTAGTGCATGTTTTTCACTTTGATAGTAGCAAGTACCACCCTTTTGCAAAATAAAGACCTCCAGCAGTATTTCGGTTGAAAAAATGCTGTAGAAATAACTTTCAGACAAGACAATACTGGTCGTCTAGCCTCTTCATATTTTTTTAAGTAATATGTATGCTAATTATTAAGAAAACGATGTTGAAAACTCAGTTTCCCTAC
>NW_010431958.1:35822-37212 GCF_000710305.1 Buceros rhinoceros silvestris
CACTTTTATTTGGTTTTACTTCAATTATGTATTTTTCCTATTTGAAATAAGTTTTTGTTGATTTATTCAACTTCTTCATTTAGGCCAAAGTTAAGAGGCATAAAAAGAAAGTAAATATCAAAAAGGTAGTCCCAGTTTTGCTTTTGCCAAATAAGAAGACTGACACTCATCCTAGAAAATAAATTACTATCACTTGATTGAATCAGAGCTGCAGAATCAGAATAAAACAGAAACAGAAAATACATTAATCATACAGGCAGACTGTTCTGCACAGATTTATAAGCCTGGGAGGGTAAGTCTCACATTCAGCCTTCTCAAAAGCTCCACTTCTTGAGAAAACCTCTTCACTGGAGGTGATGTACTGATACTGAAGGCTATGGCTTCCTCCACAGTAGTATAGTTGTAGACAGAAGAACTGAGCTTGCTCCTTCCTGCTACACTCATACTCCCTGCCATAGAAGTGTCTGCATTGCTGCAGCCTGTTTCTGTCCTGCCTGATCCACACACACCTATTGCTCCTTCACATCACAAATTAAAGCACCAGGAAAACTGTAAAGAAATAAAGCAATGAAGAGCACAGTATATTCAGGATTCTCACTGATTTTAGTTTAATGGGCTATTTTATAATAAGGAGAAATTACACATGTACTTTTTTTATTCACTGATATAAACATGAATAATTACATTTGCAGGAATTCTGTTCTTATTGCAAGAACTCACAACGTATATATTGCTGTAGGACATGCTGCCCTGCAGAAGCATTTAAGCATAGCTATGAAGTACACTGAATCTGGCCTTGAGCTAGTTTAGGGGTTTGTGAAAGGAAAATTAGTTCTCAACTGGTACACTGTTAACCAAATTTACAACACTGTGCATAACAAAAGTTTCAGTGATATCATCAAGTTACAGAACACCTAGTAAATTTGGATTTCATCTGAATTCTGTGATTCCCAAAATATTATCTCATCAGAAATTAGAGCAAATAGAGGCACAGGATTTATGAGTCCAAATTTAAAACTATAAAGACTATTACTTGCAGATGCAACATCAGAGTGGGAAGAGTTAAGGCAAACTGGTCAAAATACTTCTAAAAGTTATTTTTTAATAACTAGTTCCCACAGTTAAGGAATTCCTTTACCATGATGAACAGTAAGTATGTATTCCAGAAAAACGCAGCTAGAGTATACAAAAGCTTGTGCACTCACGCACACGCGCGCACACACACACACACACACATTGCGTACACATTATGTAGGGAATGGTATGCAGAAAGAGTGGTCTGTGACAATTAAGCGTGAAAAAGAGTTCTACATGGAATTTTCTGACAGGTTGCTAGATTTAGCAGCATTGTCACTGAACTCTTAAAAATGCCAGAGGACATACCAGAAAG